>NC_059108.1:5589138-5814138 GCF_020740685.1 Jaculus jaculus | reverse complement strand
GGACCGCTGGCTGCAAGCCGGTGCTATCTAAGCTCCGGTGGCCAGGGACATCCTGAGCACTGCGGAGCGAAGGAAAGTGCAGGCCGTCTGTTCTTGTAGAACTGTCTCGAAAGCGCGCTCTGGAGTCACTAACATAGCCTTTCCCACTAGCGCGTCTCTCCCTAGAGGTACAGGCAGCGGGATGCCCTCCGTGACGCTGTGGGGTAAGGAAGGAAGCAACTCAGGTATTTATCAAGAGGGCCACGCGGGCCGCGCCATGTGCCCGCTCGCTCCGCGCGAGGCGGGAGGACGGTGAGTTTGAAGCCAGCCCGGCCTCCATGATGAGATCCTGCCTTAGAACTTACGAACAACGACCAAAACAAGCAACTCGAATATGGGATTACTATGCCGCGGTGAAAAAGCCAAATGTGGCTCTGTAACATACTGCACGCAACATAATACAGACAGTGACGGAGCTACGTTTTCTGACCATTTTAACATGAAAAAAAAATAATATTCACCACAATATTGAAAGATTATCTGTGAATCTGCCAGAGATTCTAAATTTAACATTTTACTTCAATTGCCTTATCACATACATGTCCATCCATCCACTTCCCCCCTTGTAGATAAACTTTTCCATGCAGGCCAAAGTAAACGGCAGGCATCTAAGCTACATATTAAATGAAACCAGGACACAATGCAGAGTTCATATGCGTACTGGATCTCAGATGTCTCCGTAATAGCTCTTGCCTTTGGGGAGGAGCACAGGAACTACGGCTGAACGGTGACTTAAAAAAAAGTGTAGTTCTATACTCACTATTCCCTGTATTACTGCTACTTATAATTTACAATAAAAATTTAAAATGTATTTTGTGGCTGGAGAGATGACTTAGAGGTTAAGTGCTTGCCTGTGAAGCCTAAGGACCCTGGTTCCAGGCTCGATTCCCCAGGACCCACGTTAGCCAGATGCACAAGGTGGCGCATGTGTCTAGAGTTCGTTTGCGGTGGCTGGAGGCCCTGGTGCACCCATTCTCTCCCTCTCTCTCTCTCTCTCTCTCTCTCTCTCTCTCTCTCTCTGCTTCTTTCTCTCTCTCTCTCTGTCTATTGCTTTCAAATAAATAAAATAAAAATAAACAAAAAATTAAAATGTATTTAGTTTCACATAAAGGGGTCCTATACCAATAGCTATACACCTGTATGCTCAGTGTGTGCATGTGCGCGTGCATGAGTGTGTGAGTGTGTGTGTGTGTGTGTGTGTGTGTGTGTGTGTGTACGCACGCGCACTGTAAGCTTCCACAGTGAGGGTGGTGCTGACTTCGTGATCTGGCCCGTAAGTCACTCTCTCAAGGAGCAGGAGGCGAGTGTCTTAAGCAGGCTCCTGATTTAATTTCCAAGCAAGCTGCAGCAGAAGGGAAGGCAGCGTGCTTGCTGCTGTTAGGCAGCATGGAGCACGTGGACTGTGTTAGGCAAGGCGGCTGCAATGAGCGGGCTGAGCTCTGCCCTCAGAGGGCCCCTGTCCCCACCTCTCGTTATAAACACGTGCACAAATTCAAATCGATATCCTCCCAGCATCTCAGGCAGCCGCTAGCTCCAATGCAAATGCACCTAAAATGGACCAGCGTCCACAGGCCAGGGAAGCTGGAACTCAAGGGGAGAAGTCAGGCTTGCTGTAGGGTTAACGTGGACCAGTGGCCAGCTGGAAGTGCCTGTGGGTCATGTGGGCTTCCCTTCTCTGCCCACTCATGCTGCAAAGCAGCCACTTTTTGTTTCATTTTTTTTTTTTTAAAGAAGGGCAAAACAGCACAAAGATTTTCAAAGAACGTATAATTAAGCATTACCGTGAGCATTACTAGAAACCAATATTAAAGGGGGAGTAACTGTCCCATGGTAACCCTTGATGGGTTTGCACGACTCCTCGCTCGAGACATGTCACTTCAGGGTCTGCATTTTAACCCTTTGGGCTGCTCATGACTGTTTGTGAACAGTGGTGGATTTCAATAGTTTTCAACCCTGAGGATAATCATGTTCCACATCTTAAGAGACCAAAATAAAAATGTGAGGTAACAGAAAATATGATGAGTTAGTCAACATGAAATGCATCAGGCTAAATAAAGGAAGTTCTTTCTTGACTACATATAAAAAGAAAAGGAATTTGCTAGCATTTGGCTTTATTCTGTTTGGAAACATAAATACAACCAATATTTTTTAAATTCCTTTGTTCAGACTGAAAATACTATCTTCAAGTAAAATGCATATACTATATATATATATATATATATATATCATACATATATATATCACACATACATGTATATGTGTGTACATATATAAAATGTATGATATATATATATGAAGCTTGCATTTTCATTTCATTTCATATATATATGCTGAGCCAGCTAGTTAACTTAAAAACAATAGTTGGAAAGAATGCAGGCAACTTATGCCTTATCAATTAGTTTAAAAAAAAATACCCTGCAAATGACCCAAACTTCAAAGTTCAGTACACAAAATTAAACCAATCATATTGGGAAAAGCAACATATGAGAAAATGAATTTTCAGATTCTCCTCTTCTCTTACTGATCTTCTTTGGCAGGGTTCACTGGTATGCTGTCTCTAGCTGCATGTGCAAACCAATCCATGCACCATCAGCTCACTAAGGCATTTGACCTCATCATCTCAGAACCTTTAGTTACTGAGTTATCAATAATTAAAGCATTCAGTTCACACTTTGTTCTGGTGAATCCCAGCTATTTATCTCTGTCCTCTGAAGAAGCTAATGGTATGATGGGAAAAACATCAAGAATAATTAAGAAAAACATTTCTATAAACTCTGTCAGAAGAAATATAACTTTTGCCCAGAAGCCTGGCTGGAACCTACTTAGAAACGATTCATCCAGTCCCAGCACATCTTGCTGGAAAATGGAGGGAGAAACTCGATGAGCAGGTAACAGGCAGAGTGTGGCTCCACAAAGGCTCTCCTTTATGTGTGCTGGGAAAGCTGTTTTGTGCTAACAATATGAGGTGTGCCACTTGGGCACCTCTGCCAGACCAGGGGCAGTCCTAGCCAGCCAGGCGGGCCACCAGGAGGAGGAGAGATGCCTTGCTCCTGAGAACTGCTCCCCGTCCATCTAGCTCAACCTGCAGGACACTCACCTACACAGGCTCATTTGCATAATTAGCCTGTACCAGAACAGAAGGTCTGAGAACATCTTATTCTGTGGAATGACCAGTTCAATCATCAGTTAACAGGCCCATTTTTCTTTAGCAGAAAATGTCTCCTTTTCTATCCACTCACAAATAAAAGGGTAGAAACTGTGGGGGTTTTCTTCCTTGGATAATAGTCAAGCCTACCTTGGCATATAAACCTCCAAATACAAGATTATATTTTAAAGCAGTAACAATTCATTATAATACCATTTACAGACTGCAGATATCACTACATAAGAATAAAGAATTATCTGGAACCACAGTAATAGGAGATAGCCTTGAAGAGGCAGTCTTACAGATAAGCCTTGTCACCTATCTGCATATCCTTTCAAAAATCTTTATTTGCCACCTAAATGGGAGTAGCTTCCAATCACTGCTCCCCAGTCTCAGACTTGATGGTCCAACTGCCTACCAGGATGTGTATGTGTACATTTAGACTTCCAAAAGTCACATTTGAAAAAATTTAAGTGCTTCTGTTTCATCCCTAAATTTCACAAGGCTCCCAGTCTTTGTGGGCTCACGGATTGCAATGTAAACAGCTATCTTGTTATTAAAATGACAAAGGCGTAGAAAATGTGAGACTGAATAAAATAAGCTCCCCAAAGTTAAGGAGACGAAATGTTACAGGCACAGCTTTGTCAAGACTAATTGTGTAATTACTTCTTGGCTGGGTCACCTAAGCTCGGAGCAAGAAATAAGAGACAAAGGCAATTTCTGACTGCTGAAATGAAGGTGTCAAGCTGTCTGCTGCGTCCTGTGAGGCACTGCTCCAGTTTACGTTTATATCGCATTACCAGAGTTACCATCTTCCAAGATGCAGCAAGAACTTGGTGAGAGTGGGTCAGCCCTGGGAAGAAGCACACTCCAGTTTGCACACACTTTTATTTCTGTAGCCAGAGGTGAGTCACCCTCGCTATTGGGTCTCTAGCTGCACACCAGGGAAATTGATGAATTGTTCCTGGCAACTTAAGAACTAAAAGCAAGAAAATAATTTTTAACAATGTTAATAAAGTGACTCCTAATAGTTATGAACCACACGATGGCTTCAGATTTCTCACTTCCGGATGTCTAAAGATGAATTATTTATGGTCTTTGGGGTGCTTTCTGGCCTTAAGTGCTTGGAAGGTTTGGGTTCAGCGACGCCCGCCCACACAGGAACCCCCTTTCTCCCTCTCTGGACCCCACCATTTCCTGTATACTTAGAAAATTAATTGCAAAGGCACATAATTCTCTAGTTTCAAGCTGACCAGCCTTGGGTCAACCAAGACAAGGATCTCACACCAAAAATGTGGTGTTTTTTCCCCCCTACCAAGCACAAACCACTCCTCATTCTAGTGGGAAAAAAAGAGGAGAGACAGAACTCAGAAAAGAAAAAGAAATAAAATTCCATTATAACTGACTTCCTCAACTCCAGCCTAGGATATGAGTAATCACAAAAAATGTAACATCAGCTTTTTTTGTTTTCCTCACACTGGGTTCCTCTTCCTTTCAAAGAGGGTCAAGTTCTCTCTCCCTCCCTCTAATTCATAAAACCTGTTTTGTGACTACTGAAAGGTCTCTCTCTTTAGTAGCTCTGCCTTTCACGACATTTTGAAATTGGGGGGAAAAAATAAAATTGTCTCACACACACACACACACACACACACACACCTCTCTCAGCAATTGCTGTTAGGAGACCTCAAGCCTCTCACCTGTCTTGCCTTCAACACTTCTGGAAAGCTATCCAGCTGGCCTGGCAAACCTGACCTAGCCAGCTGTCTGGGCTGGGCCCGAGCTGCCCGCAGGGACCTCTGGAGGCTGCACGCTCACCTCACTGCTGGGATGCACTCAGTGCAAACAGGAGCCTGCCTCCTGCAAACAGCGGAACCCCCAGTGCCCGCCCATGGGTGGCACAGGAATTGGGGGGGGGGTCACAACACCAGAGGTCACACACTGTTCATGGTGTCCCATACTATCAACCTCAGGCTTCTCGGTCCTCTTTTAAGATCTTTTATAAAAAAATAAAGGTGCCAGGCGTGGTGGCACATGCCTTTAATCCCGACACTCACATGAGGAAGGCAGAGGTAAGAGGATCACCGTGAGTTCAAGGCCACCCTGAGACTACATAGTGCATTCTAAGTCAGCCTGGACTAGAATGAAACCATACCTCAAAAAAAAAAAAAAACAGAAGAAGAAGAAGAAGAAAAAGAAAGATAAAAGCCTCTAACTCCTTGGGGCGATAAAACAGCCTGTGACCTCAACACACACACACACACACACACACACACACACACACCTAGTTGCTCAGGAAGGGGACTTCCCAGAAGTGCCTGTTGGCAAGGGACGCAGCAGTACTGTGTAGCAAAGATGGGCCACAAACCAGATGCCCCATATTGGCCACCTGACTGCCCCGTGGCACACACAGATATCCAACTACCATGGTGGCTTTGAGAGGACAATGGGAAATGCAAGGCTTGCTGAGACAGGCTTCCTGAATTCTCCCTCTGGATGGGAGTACATCCCCCACCACCACAAGAGGGTTCCCTGGCCTGCCTCAGGATTCACGGAAGAAATCTGCCCGACCTGACAACCCAGGATCAGTGGGCGGTGGGGGGAGGGGGGCATGAACAGAGCCAAAGTTTGGTCTTCGGAGCTCACCTGGGCTGGACCGTTACAAGAATGTCTGTGGACAGGCAGGTGGCGCTCACCTGTATCTCAACACTCTGACACTGAGGCAGGAGGAGGAGGGTGGGAGCCTCACCTGAGCCACACAGCAGGTTCCAGGCCAGTCAGATGGTACAGCAGGCCTGGTCTCAAACAAACAAAAAGGAAATGTGTGTGTAATGGGCCGGGAGGCGTGGCTCAGTAACAAAGCACTTCCCTCAAAGGCGAGCATAAAGGCCCTGGGGTCAATTTCAGGCACTGCTGAGAAAAAGTGTCAGTAGAAAAATTCCCATAGTAAGCCACATAGAGTCTATTTTTGGTACACTGGCGAATTAAAAAAGGAGTGTTCATTTTCTTTCATGGCTTGAAATAGCTTATCATTTTTTTATCACTAGTATTTCACGTCTGCCATGGATGCTTTTTAAATTAATCTGTATTCGTACACTCACCAAAACCATCCCGGTGGTAATGGTGCCCAGTAGATGTAGCTAAAATGTGTCATAAGACGCCGAGACCGCAGCTCTGTCGGCTTGCTGGGCTGTCTTGAGGGAGGGAAGCCAGGGCCTCTCCCGAAGGCGCGTTTTCTGGAAATGTCATGGACACACAGGGAAAGCAAACCACAAACGGTTGTGAGGAGGCAGGCCAGGGGCTGCCTCGGCTGTCTCACTGTGGCCAAACACCCTCGATACCGTCTGTCTACCAACTGCTACCTACCTGTTGTCAGCACTGCCTGGTCAGGCCGTGACAGCCTATTGATTTTAACAGAACGTCCATTTTATGCCTCCATGCTGGAGCCTGCTGCGCCATCGTGAGGAGGGGCAGCTCTTTCTAAGGGCAGAGTGACCGGGCCCCTGCCCAGCCTGCATCCCTGCAAGAGACGCCGCCACTCCCCACAGCAGGGGCGACCATAAGGAAGGGAGACAAGAGCGTGCGAGGCAAGCATCCTTAGAAAGCCAAGGGTCTTGCCCTGTCACCCACTGTGACTGGGGTTCCATTTGCATCGAAGCACAGAGTCTCTGCCTGCAGGCAAAGGTACCTTCCTCTGGTAGGAGCTTTTGTCACGTTATAGTCAAAACTGATCCTCCTTGCCTCTTCAGTTAACAATGAGTTCTGTGTCTCCTGACCAGAACCATTACCATAAACTTTTTAATTACACCTGGAACTTCGTGAGATGCTCAATAAGGGGTGACAGAGACCTGGCCCACAATGTGCTCCCCCACAAGTCTGTAACTCAGCTACTGGATCCTCCAGGAACGTACACATGGTTGATGCCCGTGCTCCCCACTATGACATTGCAGTAGGTGACACCAGGCCAGCAGATCTGGGGACTGGAGACAAGATACATTCATTAAGTAAGAAGTCGTCATGGAATGCAAAGTGAGATCACATTTGGGGGGAGTAATGACGAGAGCTTGCCTAGAATCAGGGTTTCTTTGGGGGTAACCTGGGAACTGATAATCAATAGTCAGGTTTACAGAGAGTCATTAGCCCAGTAACACTAATCACCGCCCCCTGCCACGTGGTGGGGCTGCAGCTTAGCAAACTATAATCATGGGCTTATTAAAGAGCACCCACCTCCTTCTTGCTAATTTCACGGACACCACAGCAGGAAGGAACGGTAAGGCCACGTTAGGCCAGGGCTGCAATGGCTGACGTCATAGGACAGAGGCCAGATAAAGCTGCAGGTCAAGACTGCAGGGAGCTGGGGCCCCAGGAATCTGGATGGAGAACACATTAGCCCTACCTAGGCCCAGCCCAAGAGGACAACACTCAAGTCCTCCTAGGTACCTGGGCATCCAGAGGATGGAATGGCCTTGGGCAGGGGAGCGCATCTTCTCAGAGAACAGAACCCACTTCCTCTGCAGACATTCCCACTTGGCCCCGGTGCCCCTTTCCTGGAAGAAGCTACTGTCAACAGCAAGATCTCTCACAGAGCCGTGGCTTGCAACCGTTGTGCCCTCTCACCCATGTCTCGCCACCAAGTCCTCAGCCCAACTCCCGGCGGGCACATTCTGAAGCACCAGCGAGTGCCACAGAGCTGCCCAGCTTGCAACAGCAAAAAGCCAAGCGCAGGTATTTTGAGTTACCCCAACCCAAGTCCTCGGGCCTCCATGGCAGGTTCCGCGTGCCCAGCACATGTGTCCCAGAGAGGCCTGGCCATCGTGCCAAGTGACCCGTCACCAGGGAGACCACCTGGGGGAGACAAGTCCTCCCTCCTCCTCCCGCCCTTCACCTCGGCCCAGCCAGTTCCCGTTACAAACGGCCCTGCCACGTACCTCAGCCAGGTTCTTGCACGAACACTAATAAGTGCTTGTTTGTTGAACTGAAAAATCATTACCACAGAACACGTCAAGTAATGAAAGATGTTTTCCTCGGAGAAATGTTAAATACTCAACTTCTTTCACAAGGAATGAGTACATGTGTTTCCGAATAATACTTTTCTCCCTCCCCGCCCACACTTCATCAAACGCAGGGGCTCCTGGACCCGAGGAGAGCAAGCCGAGACGGCTGGACGCTCAGGAGCAAGAACACCGTTATTTTATTTATTTTCCCTTGCCCAGCAGACTACGCGTTTGTTCTATTTCTTATTCACCTAACCAGCTCGGCAGGAACCTTGGTCACGTAGCAGGAGTCCTGGCTGCCTCTAGTATTTCATATGGGAAAGCTACAGGAAAGAAAGGTGCTGCTGCCCCGCATATTAGGCCGCAGTAGAGTCTCCACTAATGTGTTCATGAAAGAGCCATCGCGCCACAGGACCAGAGCGAGTACAAAGGCGGGAAATGGAATGTGGTCCAAGGGGAACCCTTCACCGAGAGACAGCGGCCAGTGACCCCATCTTCTCCTTGTGGGGGTGTGGCTCTTTGGCCCTTCAGACGTGCTTCCCCGGAGGATGAGTAATCATGGCGTGCATTACATGAGCTGAGGTGTTCTGGCTTTCAGAGGACCTCACACTGGCCACTTTGTGCTGCTTCTGCTTGTAGGGCCTTATGCAAAGCCTGCATTAACTCCAAGGCAGCTGAGACATAAAAATCCGAAATGACTTCCAGGTAACCTTGAACTACAACATGGAAAATGGACATCCCCTAGACAAAACACTCAGCCAACAACTGGATGTGGGACATGGAGTCTGGCTTTCAAGCTATAAGATCTGCTTCTGAAGCTGGGTGTGCTGACACAGGCCTATAACGCCAGCACGCTTGAGGCTGAGGCAGGAGGATTCCAAGTTCAAAGCCAGCCTGGGTTATACAGTGAGTTCAAGGCCAGCCTAGGCTACCTGATGTGCCGCTAACTCAGAACAGCAGAGTTGGGGATGGTGGCTCATGCCTGTAATTCCAGCTCCACTTGGAAGCTGAGTTAGGAGGATCTCTGAGTTTGAGACTAGTATGGGCGTAGAGTTCTAGTCAGCTTCAGCTAGAATGAGACCCAGCCTCAAAAAAAAAAAAAAATAGATTTTGAATGTGGTGGCTCTATCCTGACAGATCCTTGGAAGACACAGGAGACCGTATATAGCCCCCTCTCTTTACAAAGACATCATAAGCCAGGAACAGACAGCATACTCCTCACCAAATCCCACACAGAACCCAAGCCTGCTCCTAAAAATGGCCCAGGGTCCCCTTTCTTTTTCTGTCCTTCCTTTATCTATTGACTCGCTGAAGTGGCCACCAGGGTACCTGGTGTATCAGGAAGTATAAAACCCCAATGGGCTTTGGGGTGAAAATGGCCTGGATAAACTTCTCAGAACTTAGAAACTTTCCCTTCTATTTCCCCTTGGTTTTGTTTTCCTTGTTTAAGGGGAAGCAGATTGATTTCAATCTAATTTCACTAGCATTAAAGGCTGGCACCCTTCATATGTGAATGCATAAATCTACCTTAAATGATTCACAGTGTGTCTTCTCACCTGGCCCCTCCATGGGAGCTGTCCCACGGCGGACCAGCTTTCCTGGAAGATGACATGCTTTCTCAGCAGGTACTAAGAGCGACAACAAATACAGGAATTTCTCTTTGAGGGTGGAAAGGAAGTGCTCTAGGTGGACCTCGCCAGGTCTCACAGGGGCAGGAAGACCTTCTTACCTGCCAAGACCACCTAAGGAGGCGTTCACACCCCTAACAAGGCATCCACTGCCTCCTGTACAGCCAGGCCTGTGTGACTTGGTCATGAGTCAGCCTGGCTCTGGAAGAAGATGAGGTTCAAGGACAAGTGATAGGTGCCCTCTCCCAGCATGACTCCAGAGCATGGAAGCCCACCACGGAGATCCCAGCTCAAGAACGAAAGCAATCAGTCATCCATGTGTCTGGAGGTCAACTTTGGGCTAAGAACACTTCCAGTCACCAGAAATGGTGAGTCCTCCTTAGTGACACCAGCAGCCCAGGGAGGTGGATTGCTTGTCTGAGTCTATTTCTCTCTCACCGAAAGGCCACACGGTACTGGACTCCCAACGTGAGCTCCAAGTGCACCATGAGAGAAAGGAGATGTCCCACCCATGAGTCCTGGCGCTGGCATGTGCAGGGAGATGCTAGTCATCGCTGATTCTGTGTGCCCTGAAAACAGTGTCCCAACATAAAGGGGGGGAAAAGTCGCTTTCTTTCTTCTCATGAATTCTAATATTCAAGCCTTTTCATGCTCGGCTAATTTTAGAAGTCCTGCTATTCTTTGGGAGGAGAATGGTGTGAAAATCGGGCATAGTATCCAAAAATAAAAAGAGTAGATCTGTTTCAGGATTAGCAGAATATATAACTGGAAAGCAAACTCGCTACATGCCACTTTCTATCTCGTCTTTAATACATTTTCCAGTTCCTCTAGAATAGCTTAGCTTCAGAGAAGAGTAAGAATGAGCTTCCCAGTCCGCGAATATATCTTTGGAGGCTGAAATTGGCATCCAGAAGCATCTCTAGACTGTGACTGGTGATTTCCAAAATACAGTGCTGGTCAGTTACTCCCCCCCTAGGGCTCGTCAAGGCGCGTCTGTGGCCACACCGTGGCGGAGGGTCAATTTCCCCTCAGAAACTCTGGCCTGTTCCAGGTAAGTGAAGTGACACCAACCTTGCTCTGTGGACCCTGAAGGTGGGCCTCATGGTATGTCTTTTAATCCTCTCCACTCTCTTATTCTTTGGGGACTCACATTAAACATGCAGTTCTCTTAGACGCACTGGAACTTGGGGGAGACATCTGACCCTCGTCACGCTCATGTAGGCCGGGGGAGCAGAAAGTTCCCAGATCTCTAGTGGCTACCTGAAGACTCCAGCCTGAACCTCCTCACCATCCAGGGAAGCCAACAAAGATTTGTGACCGAAAGTTAGACTCTGCGTCAAACCCTTCACGCAAACAATAATATTACTTCTGCTCATAACTGGACTTTTCTCCAGCATCGTCTTTGAATGTTGAACCTTTTTCAATTAATTAAAAACCATGAACTGCAGAGTGCATATTTTATCAGCCCTCAGCTGCTTAAGTGTCTAGAAACGACCAGGCAGTTTTTCTTTCTTTCTTTCTTTCTCTTTTTTTTTTTTTCCAGGCAACCCAGAGCAAGTACTTGCAAGGGTCATATCTTTTTAATTATCTTTTCTCTCTTTGATTAATTATTCCGTCTGACAATAGCGTGTTTCTAATGCTATTCACCTGCCTTTGATGATTGACAACTTTTCTGTCTGATTCCGAGCAAACAGCTGCTGCCACATCTCCTAGCAACCCGGGTGTGATGGATGAGCCCCCAAGATGGATGGTTGCAATAAATCATGTCTCCAGCCAGAAAACTGAGAGAAGGGGATAAGAAGAAATGCGAACAAAAAAAAAAAAAAAGCAAAACAAGGTTTCTTCCCATGAGCGCACTCAGTTCCTTTACCAATTATACCTGAAATGGACTTTGCACCTATTAATAGCAAAGTTTTTCTAATCGGCAAAAGTGGGATGACGCCATTTGTATCAAAGGTGTTTACAATTGTTCCTGCAAATTGGCACTTGTACTCCAATTACCTCCAACACCGCCCAAGTACAAAGGCAGATACTCAAAGTTTTTGCCTTCTTCCATGAAGTCTCAACCAGGCACAGTCTCATCCTTGAGTAGCAGGATGTGTTTCCAAGCACCAAAAAAAAAGATATGGATAAGGGTCTATCCTTATTTTTGGCAGCAGCTGGTCAACCCCAAAAGTGGACCTTATGTCCTGCTTGTGTGCAATGCAAAGTTATTTCAGAATATGCAAAGTTGCCTGTTAGCCAGTGAACAAGCAACAACCCCTTTCTTTTCCACTTGGCACTTCCTGATGCATTTAAGTGTTGAGGAAAAGTTTTTCCGAGGAGCCTAAATACATTCAACCCTTCCACAAATTCTAGATTCTCCTTTCTTTAGATTAAAAAGAAAAAAATTTCAACCTAACCTTGTGCCCCATCATTTTTTTAAAAAAAATGAATATCCATACTACAAGTCACATAAGAAGCCTTAAATTTAATTAGCAAACCAAAAGAAAGTAACATTGAGTAAGAGCTCTGACAACTGGATTTGTACTGGCAGGGCTCTGGCTTGAGGAGGCAGAGCCAGGAGGCCAGCAGCTTGTGTCTTTTTTTCCCCCACCAGGAATCCAGGCGGCCAGGCCTCTGACGCCTAAGAGGTATAAAGGCCAGTGAGTCGCCACAGCCTCCCTCCTGACAGCTGGGGGCTCCAACAGCAAGCCGGCCTGCGTCCCTAAGTGCTTCCAGTAGGTGGGGGTGTCCCGGTGCCCAGAGCTCCAGGGTGCAAAAGCAGCAGAAATGATTAACCGGCCGGGGCTGCAAACAGCTGTCCACATCAGTCCTCGTGGGGGTCCGCAGGGGCCCAGCTGAAGAGAGCAGAGTGCAGACACAAAAGGAAAGAGCAGAGGCAGGGAGCCGAACAGAATCATTCCTTTTTTTCTTTTTTAATCTGAAATATTCCTGAGATGTGGAAGTCTTTTTTGCTTTATTCTCACACCACTAACCAAGCCAGCCAGTATTTTTTAAAGTTGTATTGTGCTAAGCTTTTGCGATACAGCTCTAAAAGAGAAAAAAAAAAAAAATCATGACACAGAGGTTTTTTTTTGAAAAATCAGATAAGGGTTCTAAGCTTCAGCACGCGCAGGTCTGTTTATATTTTAATGTTTCATACGTGACTGCCTCTACGAGGGAAGAAAAGGAGGGAGAGGGGGGAAGCTGCTTGTTAGCTTTAGGATAAACCCCTGTGTCCTTGGAAACTACTGAAAATTAAAAACTTCACCCCTCCCTGCTTTTGAGGCGGGGAAAACCCTCTATCGTAAACTGGAGGTCTCCTATCTGCTCACCAGCAAGGCGAGTCCAAGGCCAATCAATGAAACACACACATGCAGGCCCCTACCCGGGCCGGCTGGCCCAACTCTCAAGTTACAGGTTTACACGGCAAGTCTAAATAATATTCAAAATGATAAATGGCACCCCAAGCCCGACATCCACCATCAATCTTCTGTTAAGGAACATCCATCTTCAATAACGTACATTGGAATCATGTGAAGCCAGGGGCCCTGAGATTCATTTATCCCGCCCCTCCCATGCCGGCCTAGCTTGAATGATACCTGTCAATGGCTTCACTCTCTCTGGACTCAGGGGAAGAAAGAGAAGACATGGGAAGATAAGGGCGGTGGGGGGGTGGGTCGTTCAGCACCCGGGGCCGAACAGCGTGGCTTAGTGGCTTAGTAGATAACGTAAAGGAATACAGCCTCTTCCGTGTAGCTGCCAATCTCACGCCTGCCTACCACACCACGCACCCCGACAGCCATCCGCGGGGCAGGCACTCGCCCCCCCTCCCCAGCCTCTCCTCTCTCCTCCCTCTGCCTCTTGCCAAATCAGCAGAGCTCTCTGAGCAAGCCACACTGTACTGTACCGGGGGAGGAGGAGGAGGAGGGGACAACTGGGCTTCCCTCCCCTTGCTGTTGTCTGGCCGGGGCCCATATGATAAATGACATATGTCATTCTGTCAGGAGGAAAGGGTGGGTCAGTGATGTATGACTCCGCTGAAAAGGAAATCGACTGTTTGGCATGGCGCGGTTCTTCTCCACCAGGATTTAGTTTCAGAACTCTGAAATGAATTCTCCGACGTTTCAAGTGCGTACTTAGGGCGGCTGCTGGGAGGCCTGGGGAAAATGCACTATATCCTCCCCCCCACCCCCGGCCTTTTGAACACACACGCACTACTTAAACTGATCCCACCACTGGATACCTGAAAAGGGCCCAGCAATCACACACCAGGGGTTATTAAAAATGTGACTTAAAAAAATAAAAATAAAACAAGAAAGGAAGAAATGAAGTGGAGGAAGGTTAGTCTCCTTATTTATTTATTTTTTTAATGGCAAAGGGCTGACACAAAAGCAAGATAAAAATTAGCATGTTTGAAGTAATCGTCCCGCAGTTTGACATCTGCATAGTAAATTTTAAAGGAAAAAAATGTGTCAGACAGCCATGCGCCAATGCGCCCTCCCCCCTTTCATTAGCTCACTGCCAGGGTGGTACCGCTGAACCTCATTACAGCAGGAGGATTTATGAAGGCGAACCCAATGGCAAAGAAAAGGCATCTGTCAATAATTGTAGGAAGCTGCACTCACAGCTTTGAAATCTCATTAAGTATGCAGTTATCAGGCATAAAGATCAAAAACATTACTCAACTCCGACAGAATCTTATGGAGGAACATTAATTAGCAACAGGCCTACAGTAAAAAAGAGAGAGAGAGAAAGAGAGAGAAGGAAAAAAAATACAGACTTCCTCTCACACCTGCCCAAACCCACAAACCTTAAGCAACACTCCCTCCCACCTGGAAAAAAAAAAAAAGATTCCCAGCATCTGAGGCTGAAGATCATGGAGACTCGGAAAGAGGGGTACGGAGGGACGGGTGGGCACGGGCAGCGTGGCAGGGGGAGAGGCGGGGTGGCGGGGTTCAGGAGGGCCTGGCGGTGAGGACAGGAGAGGAAAGAACCGTCAAACTGGAAAGAGGATGCCAGCGTCTGCCTTGAGTACCCGGGCCTGCGGCGTTCACAGAGCTGTTATCATCACACCCGTCAAAGCCAGCCTGGGAGGCACTGCCCGAGGACCCGGGCCGCCGGCGCGCTGCACAGGCTGAGGCCCAAACTCGGGGCTCTCTCCTGCCTGGGCCCGAGGCCTGCCTGGGAGGAAGGCAGGGGCCCCTGCCAGAGGCCTGCTTCCCTGGGGACAGATCCAGGCACCCCAGCCAGCCCTGAGGCCATTTCTGCAGGAGCCTGCCACCTTCACACACCTCTTTCTTCTTCTCCGGAGATTTGAACACCCCCTCCTCACAGATGCATCTTCTCTTACTTCTGTGTGCCATCACTTAGAACACACACGAGACTGTCATTGTGGCACGGTCCAGTGATCCCAATATGTAGGGAGCTGAAGGGGTAGACAACATGGTCCAGGCCAACCTGGGATTACCTAGTGAGGCCCTGTCTCAAAAACCCAAATTTTACACACACACACACACACACACACACACACACACACACACTCCCTCCCTCTCTCTCTCTCTCTCTCTCTCTCTCAGATATAAATGTGGGAAATTCGCATGCAAACCGTCCCAGTCCACACTAGTCAGGAGGCCTTAAGCCCTCCGAACCACAGCTTGTGCAGTCCAAAAAGAACTGCACACGACTTTGATCCAGGATCCTCAAAGGGAGAAATTAAACTGTGCATTTCCTGTCCCACCACACCCCCACCTCTTTCGAGCTATCCTGGCAAAGAGTAATTGTTGTCTACACCAGGGGTCTCAGGCAAACTTTCTCGATGCCCTACGGTGGGTTGGATTGATGGTGATCCAAACTGAAAACACAGGAATAGATTTAATGATGAGGATAGAATATCAAAAGTAAATGAACGTGAGTCACTGCACATATGTCACTAAACGTGTGGGTGGTTAGATGGGGTCTAAATGTCACTCAAACTTCGGGGCACCAGGCAACATGAGCCAATCACCTGGCATGACATGCTACAATGTGGCGCCAGCCGTACCCATCAAACGTACAGAACTAAAATAACGAAGGACATGGCGTTGCGTTTTCTCTACTGCGGAAAGGTGGCCTTCGCTATTTACCTAGGAGCACATGTTTGTATGCATGTGTGTTCTCTCTCTCTCTCTCTCCCCCACCCCTCACACGCACAGGGCACTTCCCACAATCCCACACCAGAAGAACACCCGGCGATCAGAGTCCTCCACTATGTTCGGAGTTCCTCGCCCCCTCCGACGCCATCTCACCGTGACATGGCTTCTTCTAAAGCACTTACCTGTCTTGCCCACACAAGACACAACTGTCTCTTAATTAGCTACATTTTTAAGGAAACGGGCATTAAGATTCCTAGGCAACTGGCTTGGAGATCCCTCCAAGCCAAGGGCCTATCCTGTCCAATAAATGTGTCTCCCTTTGGAATATCAATGAACCCAGCTCGGACAAACTGTCACCCATGACCAAAAATAGTTAGCCATACTTGTCTGCACACCAGACTCGGTAAGAAGGAGTTTTATCAGTGATGTTACAATAAGGTGTTTATATTTTTTTTATGCTTACCATATTACCTTTATTATGTGTAACATCAAAATGATTATAGCAATTACATCTAACAGAATTAATTACAGAACTTCCCATCATTCCAGGATACATAATGCATTAGAGGTAAGCCAAAGAAAGAAAACATCTTGATTGTGGTAACTATTGTTGCTTGTGCATTTTCTCCAGCAGCCATGGCAAGCCAGTGGCAGCCCGCCGGGCAATGAAAATCGAGAGGTTTAGGAGGAGACGAGGCGCATTTTCTTAAAATGAAGTAACGCTTTTGTTTAATAATATATTGGCACTAGGGGACATATAAAATCAATTTAATTTTTTTAAGTGTAAATCTTTAAAAGGTGCTGGTTCATCCACCCCACCAATGTTACTACATAAAGGAGAAAGCACATGGGTGAAAGACGCACAAGTCTTTACGTATGCAAAATAAATTCACTCAAGGCTTCATTAATATTAATTTAAATTCAAAACCCATTTACATTAAATTGTTCATTAAAAATTGCCTATTTTATGCAACATGCATTTCTCAAAGAACTCAGAGGAAACTGAATGCGTAGGACTAGATTTAATGATGGGGATAGAATATCAAAAGTAAATGAATTTGAGTCCCTGCACGCATACTACCAGACTTCAGCTCTCCATTAAAGAAGGGTTCCAGTTTGGGAAACAAACAAGCACCCGAAGTATTTTGTGTTCTGCTACTATAAACTTATGAATGTGACCTTCTGGCTTACCACAGAGGAAGAAGAAGGAGGGAAGAAGTGGGGGTTGGGGGAGGGATAATTGGTGGAGAAAAGACCAGCCAATCCAGGCCCTGCTGTGTCCACACAATTCCAGCTGGTCCCTGAAGGCACTGTTAGGCTTACATTTAAAAAAAAAAAAAAAGCTACCTGCATGAGTATCTCCAATCCTAACAGGAAACTGATACTTTCTCTTCCCCTCTGCAGCCCTCTTCCTCAAAGGCACGAGGCCCAGACTGTAAGGAGGGAGTGCGTAACTTCCTTGTTTGACCCCTCCTTCCCAAGACAATCTAAACTAACCCTGTTTTCCCAACAGCTGTTCTGGATGAAGAAAATACAGTCATAATTAATAACATGTGTCCTGACAGTATGAATTAATAATTTATCATTAAGCCCAAACAAATTTAAATTATTCTTTAAGAACCATACCTTTGCACATCTGAGAAAATAAGGTAGAGGCAGTCCGGAAGTCCAGGTGTGTGACCTCTGGTGAAATACGACCCCCCCACACACACACACAAACCACCACAGTGCATCTTTGGACCATTTTGGTGAAATACTGAAATAATTTACGGAACTGAAAGTAATTAAACCCAAGAATCTAAATGCTGATCAAACCAAGTATATATGCTAGAAATATTTCTGTTTTCTTCAAATGGGTCTTATAAAATATTCAACATTTGGTCAAGGGCAGTATGTAATCTTTCTGATAAATATCCCTATATACCTAGACCATGTCAAGAAAAGTGGTCATAAGCAGACCATTTTCTTTAAAAAAAAATTTTTTTTTCAAAACGCATGGCCTTATTCTAGTTATAAACAGTGATCTACATTTTTTAAATCTACATCTAACATAAATTTCTCCACATATTGAAAATTTAAGAAAAGATACGAAATCTGTGTATTCATTCCTTACAATCCAGGTTTAAAAAAAATCCAGGAAGGGAGAAATATATTCATAGCCATTGTTTAGTAGCATTTAAAAAATTAATTTAATGACTAACTGCAAATACTGGAAACTAGAATTAATCTGTCTGGATTTTTTTTTTAAAAAAAGGCTTACAGACATTTAAATGCATGTATCAGGACACTTTATCAACCTAACATAAAATTGTCATCTTATCTTATTATATGACTATTTTATGCATGTGTCAAAGAATTTAAAAATGACTGTCTGTCTATTGAGTCTAATTACAAGTGCACATTTTCTGCCTGGATGTTCTAGTCCCTGTCATTGTTACCAAATACAATATACTGCATTCATCATTCATGCTTAACTTCAGATGTAGAAACCACAATTTGGAAGACGCACACCGAGAACACCTGAAGGGTCCTGGGAAAGTGATACTACCTTCCCATTCTGCCCACCCCCACCCTTGTCTATGGGTTGAGGCCACAAGGTGTTAACCACAGAGCTTATTCACAAGACTTAGCTGCTTCACTGAGCTAGATAAGAACCCAGAAGGGCAGACACAGACATAGACACAGACAGACAGACACACACACACACACACTCAACTTTTTCTTTTTTCCCCTTTAACTACAACACCAAAGATACTTGAAGTTTGCCCGGTGACAAGAAGTATTGAAAAATGGGCCAGCAGAAAGCCCTCACAAGGTGTACCTGAGTGTGACCACTGGTGTGACCGCACTGAGCGAGGCAGTGGCATCAGGACCAGTGGGGACTTCTTAGCTCCTCTCCCTTCAACCAGCCACCCTGTGTGTTGCAGCCTGGCCCAACCCTCACCCTGCAGTCCAGGTGCCAAAGGGACGAGGGTCCAGGCATGTCCCTTCTCCTTCCAGAAGTGGAGGGTAAAGGGTGAAAGGCTATTTACATCCCAGGAACTCACCTGGGTTTCACAGTGTCACCTTTCATTCTAATCACTTTCCAAAACAATCTTTAGTTGAAGAAAGAAAAAAAAAGAAGAAGGCCGTTTCCAGGCAATGTGAAAGGTTATTGCTGATAGGTCAGTTACCGACCAGCTCACCCCTATTCATGGGCACACTAAAGGCAAGGCCGAAAACACTCAGTCAAGGGTAGCCCTGGAGGGCACTGAAGCCCTCACTAACAGCTGTGAGGATCAGGGGGTACACAGAAGCTAATTCTGGAAGATTCTTTTCCCTGGGTGGATATCTGTGGAAAGACTCTCTTTTCCAGCCTGGCGGTGTTCACCCTTCATATTTTTTTTCGTTTTCCTTTATAAAATCAACAGAGTTCCACTGCTTTCGTAAGAAATGGGGAGGGGAAAAATTCATACACTATCCCAAGCCAGTTCCATGCCACCTTGTTCCAGAGAAGTCTGCCCGTCCAGGGGAGAAATACATGGCGAGTCTGAAGAAATAAACTCCCAAGGTGGCTGCTGGCATGTCCCACTGAATGCTCCAGAGGCTTCCACGAGAAAAGACAAAAGGCTGCTGGATGTGTGAGCCAGTTTTGTGAAAGTCATGTAGACACCACCAGGTAGACCACCTCTCAGGCACACTCATGTCCACTGGCAACAAGAATGTCCCTCTGCCTGTCCCAGGGGGATGCGTGGGCTTCAGAGGCACCACCTGACCCTCAGAGGGTCCACTCCCCTCGTGCAGAAGTCAGGGTGCTGGAACATTCAGCCTCGCAGTGCCAAGGCCTACGACCCCTGTGGGAGGCCTTTGCAACAGAAAAGACTCTGAAGGTTAATGGCAAGTTTCACTCACAGAAGATCTTATTTTTAAGGATCAGCAATGACCTCTGATTTCATATTTTCATCCAGAAAAAATATACATATACATAAATAAAATAGAGTCTGCTATGATTACTCCAAATTTTCTCCTGATATTTTCTGAAGATGGTTGTTTAAAAACAAATGAATAGTTGTTTTTTTTGTTAAAGACTCTTATCCCTTGAAGATCAAGGAATAAGAGTCATTTTGCCTAATGGACACAGCCATTCCCTAAGCCAGCTCCTATGGGCAGCAACACCCACCTTGTACAAATATCTGACCCTTTGATATTACTTGAAGACCTGAACCTCCTGCCTATATTTCTGCCCAGCAGAATCCCCTCTCTCTCCCTCTGCAAAGACACTAAACCAAGCATACTTTCTTTAAAAAAAAAAAAATCAAAACTGCAGACATCAGAGCTGTGTTACACTTGGCCTACATATCAGGACCGTGTGCACCTGTGTGCTACGCCGGCTGGCTCTCCCCAGCTTCAGGCCTTAGTGGTTGTTATTCTAGCCCAGGCCATTAAAAGGGTCCTAATTCCTATGACATGATTATCCAGGTACCAAAGCCCATTTGTCACCTGCAGCAGAAAATTGAGTTAATGCACAACTAAAGGCAGCCAGGACTGTGTAATATCAACTTGATTACATCAAACTAGCGGCAAACCTAATTCTGCTGGATGACACTGCGTCGAGCTTGTCATCTCCAATCATTAAAGCTGTCAGGAATCCATCAGGTTTCCAGCTAATTAGGTGAACACTAATGAAGCTGGCAAAACAACTTTTCTTTTTTTATGGCTGAGCGGACCTTTCACTTTGGGGGGGGGGGAATGAAATTCTCAAGTATTCTCAAGGTTGCCGGGGACTGGATTTCCAGTTACCAATCAGCAGACCTCTCTCTCTCTCTCTCTCTCTCTCTCTCTCTCTCTCTCTCTCTGTCTATCAGTACAAAGCAATCAATTTGTCATCACTCTCTGGATGCCACAAGAGCAGGCATGAACCTTATAACTTGCAGCTGGGAAGAACTGAAAGAGGATGGGAAAATAGGAAGTTTGTGTCCACGCAAACAAACAAACAAACAAAAACTTACTCCGCTTACTGACTGGCCTGTGCTGACTTACTGCCAACCTCAGTGTGGCTGTGGTAGTGGTGATGGTTGTGTGTGTGTGTGTGTGTGTGTCTTATTTTGTTCTGCACTCTTTTTAAAGAAGTAGCCCTTCAGTCACTCTGCACCCCCTCCTCCACACGTCCATTAGGCAGAGGCATTCTGATAAAGCAAATCCAAACGCAGGGTAAGGGAAAGAAAGAAAGCACTCCTGCCGCCAACTTCTGATTGACCATTAAGCTATTGATGAATGTGCCTGTCAGGAGAGAGACAATTAAATCAAATATGAAACAAAGTCGTTTTGACGGGTCATTTTGATAGAGCAAAGCCATTCTTCCATCTCCCATTAGTCCTGCAGTCAAGTTTTTTATATAATGAATTTTTTTTTTCTTTTCCTTAACTGACCTGAGATTTCCTTCCTGGCTGGCTATTTAAAAGGTGCAAAAAGGTTAGTGAACAGGTTGTTTTCAAGACATAAAAATAAAACCAATGGCAACGTTTCCTCCTTCACGGGTAGTTCTAGAAGTTGTCAAGAGTCTCACATGGGCAGGGCGGACAGTAAGGATGAATGAGAGGCAGAGTTCTAACCCACATGTGAAGATGCAGCCACGTGTGGTCCCCTGGATGCAGTCACACCCCATACCTTAAAAATGTGTATCCAAAAAGGAAAGAAAAATAATCTCAAAGACTGGAAGAAGCCCAAGACATTCCTACTACCCAACTTTGTGAAGGATTTCTCCCAAGTTTTAAAGTTTATTTTGGGCAGATAAGATCATTGCTAGAGCACACTGGATAGGTGAGGAGGTGAGTGAGAAGGTGTGCTTGGAGGCCGCATGCTCTAGGCCAGCATTACTGGGATTTTCAAACTTTCTAAATTTGGGCAACACTGAGGACAGAGTGGAAAACCTGTACTGTAAGCACAAACCAAGTGTAATTCCTCCTAAGGGTTCTTTAGAATGCTGACAGGCAAAGCCCGTCTTGGGAAAAGAACCCACATCACTCTTCTGAGATCCTGTGTAAAGAGACTGGAGGCCAGGGCGCCTCAGCTGAAGTGGGGGCTCCTCCAGCAGTGCCCGCTGGCCTGATGGAAACCACCATCACCAACAGCAGCATGGGCACCGCCATCAATCACCTGCCTGGGTACCACCAGTACCGCATGGCACTGCCTAGCTGATCCTTCCCTGGGCCCTCTCCTCTTCCATCAAAAGCAAAGCAAAGAGAGGAACTCCTAGGCAACCCTCCCTTTTGGGCAGCATCTGAGCCTCTGCACATCTGAGTGTTATTCATATCAAAATACATCACGTCCATATGTGGTCCTCTCTCTCGGGCAACCCCCCCCCCAAATTCCCGAAGTTGCACTGACAGGGCCCTCCTGACGTCACAGAGCTTGGCCTCACTATTGCGAGTGATTTATTGATGTTTATTGGGAATGAATAGATCAAAGGCAGCAGCATGACGGGCGATCAATCAGTCATCAAATCGAGGGTGGCAACCAGCCAGAAAACCCTTCCTCCAGCCAACGTGCCCCCAACCAACGTTATTACAAAATAATGTTATGTGTGTGGGTTTTGTTTTGTTTTCAATGATTCCCCCCCCCCCAGGAAGGAAAAAAAAAAGATCAGCTCGGTCTTAAAAGAAGTTGGCACTCCTGGCAAAAAAAAAAAAAAAAAAGAGGAAAAGGGGAGTCCACAGACATGTCCCAGAACTAAGAGTTAGTGAGGAGGGAAGGGGCAGCAGAGGAAGGCGCGGGTGGGGTAGGAAGCCACACTGGGGCGGGGGACATGCCAGCGTCCGACCTGACCTGACAGTTATCTGACAATACCCAGACCCGGCGCGCTCTGCCTTCCGCCCCTGTGTGCCCGCTTTGGGCCCAATAACTGAAGACTCAATCGACTTAGCAGTAAGGTGGCCAAGGGGATCCGCTCTGTCACTCCTACCATCCGCTGGCTCTGCAGACGCCGGGCAGTCCCCGCCTGGCCGACCGCGGGAAGACACGGAAGGTGTCCCGGAGAACTCAGGTGACCCCCCGCCCGCCCCCCATCCACTCCCACCGAAAACGACCAGGCGACCAGAGCTCCCGGGGAGCCCGAGCGGCGGGAGGAGGAGGAGGGGGGGGGTGGGCGGGTGGGGGAAGGTGGGCGACGACGACACCCAGACTAGGGGGTTCTGTCCAGCCCGGAGCGAGCGAGGTTGGGCCAGTGGATGCCGCGCGATCGCGAAGCTGGGAGAGCGCGGCGGGGCATCCGGGGGGCGCCCGGTACCCACCCGCGGGCGGACGCGCGCATCCCAAGCGGAGAGCGAGCGAGCGAGCCGAGCGCCCCGGAGTTACTCGGTGCGAGGGGCCCCCGGGGTCGCCGGCGGCCGGAGGTGCGGCGCGAGCGGAGGAAGAGGAGGAGGAGAAGGAGGAGGAGGAGGAGGAGGAGGAAGGGGAAGCGGCTCGTACCTGCTGCGCGCCGGGGCGCCTGCTGCTTCCTCCTCGGCATGATGCTGCTCCGGCGACTGCCGCTGCCGCCGCCGCCGCCGCCGCCGCCGCTGCCGGGCTGAGCCGAGGGAGGAGGGAGGAGGGAGGGGAGGAGGGAGGGGCGGCGGGCGCGGGGTGGGGGGCGAGGCGGGCCTGCTCTCAGCCTCCCCCCCCGGAGAGCGGCCGCCCGCAGGATGCCGCTGCGCCCCGGCTCTTCGCGTCCCCCCCTCCCGCTCCGCCGCGATCCCCGAACGTGCGGAGGGAAGAAGGAGGGCGGGCGAGCGAGGGAGGCGCGGGGAGAGGGAGGAGCGCGAAGGGAGGAGGAGGAGGAGGAGGAGGAGGAGGAGGAGGACCGCGCTGCCGGCGGAATGGGAAGTTTGACAAATCGCTCCAGAGGCCGGAGGAGGAGGAGGGGGCGGGGAGGAGCGGCCGCCCTGCCTCTCTTCACCCCCCCACCCCACCCCCAGGGCCCCGTCCCCAGATGAGGTGCGCGGGGTTCGGGACTAAGGGGGGCGGGGAGAGGTGGGGAGGCCGGGAGAGAAGGCGGGTGGAGGGATGGGAGGTGGAGCGAGGGAGCGGTCCCGACCGGTCCGCGCCCCCCCACCGACTCTCCCAACCCCCCCCTTTCCACCTAACCCGGCTTCCCGACCCAGGCCAAGGGGGTCACGGCATCCGGGGGGTGCGCGCAGCCGCCGCCGCCGCCGCGGCCCGCGGCTCGGAGGTCCAGTCTTCTGCCCGCGGCGAGGCTGGAGCGGCGGCGTCGGCAACAGGCAAGCTTAAAGGAAAAGGAGATGATCGTGTCACTCGCCTGCCCGCGGGGGCGCCGCGCCCCCCACGCCCGGCCCCCGGGAGAGGGGGAGGACCTGCCTAGGACCCTCCCCTCCCTAACATCCTACCCCCCCTCACACACCCACACCCAAGTCCAGGCACCGGGTGCCGCCCCTCCGCCTCCGCCCCGCACGGCCCGTCCCGAGGCCCCCTGCCGCCCCCGCCCACCCCCTTCAGCACCCGGGCTCGTCCCCGGACCGTCCTCTCCCCCAACCCCAACTCCGCCCGGCCAGCACTCCTTTCCACCCGCCGCGCCCTCCCCTTCCCCATCCCTCGACCCGGGATCGCGTCTCCGGAGGATGCCAGGGCCCTGCGGTGGTGGGTGCTTGGCGCCCCCGAGGGAGGAGGGCGCGGGCTGGAGCGGGTGGGGTGGTGGAGGGGGGCAGTGTCTCCGGGACTCCTCCCTTGGGACCCGCCGCTGTTACTTCCCCCAGGTTTTTTTCTTTTCTTTGCCCCTGCTGCAAACTTTCCCGGGCGCGTTTCGGGGGGTCCGTGTGGGAGGGGGTTGCCGGCAACTTTTCTCCACTGACTTTTTGGGATGGATGCTCAAGGTCTCTCTGCCCAGTCTCTCGCTCCCCAAGGCGCCGGGTCGCGCCCTTCCCCCGCCCCACCACCACCACCCACGTCTCCAAGGCGGGACTGGGACGGGAGGAGAGACTCGGGGAGCCCGGCGCCCATCCCCCGCCCGGGGCGCCCCGGATTGCAGCGGCGCGCCTCCCGGCGCTCGGCAGTGCCCGGGCCAAAAGGGGGGTTTGCAGACTTGACCGCGGGTGGATGGGGTCGCCGGGGCGTCGGGCGGGCCGGGTGGGTCCGCGCGCCACGGGCAGGAGGAGGCGCTGGCAGGACGGCGCCGGGGACGCCGAGGGCTCACTTACGGCGAGGGCGCGGGGGGACTCGGAGTTCACGCGGGCGACCCTCGGGCGGCGGCGGCGGCGGCGGCGGCTGCCACCGAGCCAGAGCCTGAGCCCGGGCGGCGGCGCATCGATGCGCTGCGGGCTCGATTGCGTCTCCCTGGGCCAAGCTCTCGGGCCGGGAATGGGGCGGCCGCGGCGAGGCCGGCTCCGGGCGCTGCCGGGCGGCGGGGGCGGGGGCGGCCTCCAGGCCCCGGGTCCCCAGGCACTGGCCTCTGGGCGCTATGGCCGGGGCCCTGGCAGCGTCCCCAGGCCCACGGTCCGGAGAGGGCCCGCGCCTCGGGACTCGCTGGCAGAGCGCTCCAGGAGCAGCCAAACCTTGACCTTCCTCCTGCATTTTTTCCTCCCCCCCTTATGTTTCTTTTTCTTTCTCCTTTTTGATTCTCCTTTTTCCTGCTCCTCGGCCCCTGCCTCTTTTATATTTTCTTTGTGGTTGTTTAGACAAGTTCATTTTAAAAGTTCACAGCATGCTCTCTCTTCCTTTTTCCTTTTGCCTTTTTCCTTTTTTTTTTTTAGACCCGGAGACCGTGATCTCACCCCTGCCGGTAAGATCAAAAGTCTCCCGCTCTCGCCCCCGGCCTGCGGGCTTGGGCTGGGTCCAGACGCCTCCCCGAATGCAGATGCGGCCGCCCGGCACCCGCCGTCTTCCCCGGCTATAAAGCCGCCTCCAGCGCCTGGGCGCGCGCAAGAGCGCGCGGTGGCACGCGGCGCGGAGCCTGGGTGGTACCGCGGGCCGGACGCGGGTGGCATTTGGGTTCCGGGGCTGCCTGTGTATGGTTTGCTGGTAGGTGGGGACGCCGTGCGCGCCCCGGTGCCGCAGCCGCCGAGGCCACGAGTGGCGTCCCCTCCGGGCCTCGGGAGATGGCCGGCCGTGGGGCGTAAAGGCTTCTTGCGAGCGAGGGATCGGTGAGTCGGCAGGCGCCGCCGTGAGCCTCACGGCCCTGGGCCTGGAAGAGGGTCGGCGCCCAGACAAGGTCAGCTCCCGCCGGCCCCCCGACTCACCTCCCAGCGCTCACTGAGGCGCGCCCCGAGGCGGCTGTGCGTCCGGCGCCTTACTCCGCGCGCCCGGGGGTGCTCCGCGCCCTGAGTTCCCTTCTTCCCTGTCCTTCCCCTCGCCGCGCTCACAGCCGGGCCCCTCTGCCCCCTCCCCCTGCTAGCCACGGCCTGAGCTCGGGTCCCCGCGTCGCCCTGGCCTCTGCTACCGCGCAACGGTGCCCAGCCCTCCCCGGCTCAGGCGCTGCTGGCAGTGCGATCCGCCCTAACATCTGTCTGTCCAACCACAGGCGCATCCATCAGTGTCAGTGAGCTGCACACTGCGGCGACAGCCCGTCACGCACAACACGGGCTGTGCGGAGTGCAAGCGGCGTCCGCACCGCCTCGCTGGGTGCGACACGCATATGGGGGTCCCGTCACTGCCGGGACCCCTGGTCTGTAGTGTGTCCTTTTAACCACGTGGATCCGTCCCCTTTCATCTTGGGTCCCCAAAATGTGCACCGTTTTCAGGGCCATTCTAGAGATGGCACATGGATGAGATCGACCTGGTTCTCGTTTTTTGTTTTTGTGTTTCCACCAGGCTCTCTCTTTCCTTTGGCTGTGGGGCTGGGTGTGGCTTGGAGGAAAGGCGAGAGTCCCAAATCCGCCAAGCTCTGTCTGAATGCGGGAGTGTACCCCACTTAACTTGAGCGGGTGCTGGGTTGTGTAGTTCGCCAGACTGATCTTGGCCAGAAAAGAAGAAAAAGAAGAAAAGAAGAAGAAAAAAAAAAAAACTTTGCCTAGCCAGATCTGGCTGCTGCTCCCCTGAGGCCTTACTTGGAGGAGGAAAACCCCCGAATCCCAGTGTAAACGTAGGGAGAAACGTATGGGTAGTACGCCTGCAATTCGCATGTCATTACAGAGAAAGGGCAGGGCCATATGCTGGAGAAATCAGAGCTTATGGATAGCTCGTGGGCGCCCTGGGCCGCGGTTGCGTGTTCTTTGTTGAACCTCTTCTCCCTGCCCCGTCCCCAACTGCGCAGATGGTAAACACACGCACAGGTGTCTCTGATCAGTCCGGCTGCACCAAAGGCCTTTCATACACTCCCCCAAGAACTGCAGGAGAAGTGTTTGCAGGGACCTACTCCTGGGACATCTGCGACGAGTCTACCTGGCGTTGGACCCGATTTTCTGCTCACTAAATATTTCTGTCCGGGTGCCCGGCGCGGTTATATATCCCTTACAAGTCGCCTACACCAGCGATGGAAACTCTTGCAGCTGTTCACACCGCGATTAGCGAGTTAGATGGGAAAAAGACTAGAGAAGCTTTCAGTCGGGCGCCGAGGTCAATCTGTTGGGTTCTGGAGGAAACCAGAGACCGAGGCAGCGCAGGCTGGGGCGCCCGGCTGCTGCGCGCAGGAGACCGCGGGGCGCGGGATCCCTCCGCCCGCCACATCCACTGGTCCAGCTGTTTTCTCGCTAGCCCGGAGCGCGGAAAAGCCCGCGCCCGGCGGAGGAGCAGGGGCTCTGTGGAAGCGACACCGAGTACAAGTCTTTTCACCCCACTCCTCAGAGTCGCTGCTATCTTTTCGAAAAGCGACCGCAGGCTTCAGCCCAAATAAGCACCTGGTAACTTCCGGTAACTTTTGAATCCTGCTGAGTTGTAAACATTTAAGCCAAGTTCCCCCACCCCCCCCCCACACCTCTTGGAGGTGCCTCATTTCTTTTTCCGAGGAATAATTTTTTAAACCCCTAAAAGAGGAAAACACGAGCTGGATGGAGAGCAGTGAAACCACTCACCAAAATAAATATCCAAGTGCCAAAGGGCAATAGGAAAACTGAGGGCTGACGTAGCAGTCAGGCTATTCGTCTTGAAATGGGGTGCTTATGTTTTGAGCCTCCAGCAACCTTAGGGGCTACGCTAGGAAGGCAACTCTGACTCCCTAGGTTGCTCCTCAGACTTAGTGGAAACCCTGGGATCCTCCGAAGCCAGACACCCAGACACCATGAAAGCTCTCCCGGTGAGGCTTCTCTAGGTCCAGGGTTAGACACTCCACTTGGGTTCTGGACTCAGAACCCTAGAACCGCATTCCTGGGGCCTGTGTGACCTTGGCTAGCCTGAGCCCTTTCTGGGGGGAAAATGTCAAAAGCAAGCCTGACTTCTAACAGGTGCGCCCTGGCGGGCGGTACCCTTCTGGAGCCGGTGCTGAGTGACAGCAGCTTGGCCACCGCTGGGAGGCAGCTGAGTGTGTGTTCAAGGTGGCCACTGAGGGCAGTAGGTGACAGCCTTCATGGCCCAAGGAAGGTTAGGGTGTGTCCTCATTGGAGTTCAGAGACTTCCTGGAGATCAGAGGCTTACAGGAAAGATGATTTCCTGGACACTGCCATTCCAGGGCCACTCGGTGTTCCAGGTCCCCAGAGCCTAAGCTGTGGCCTTGCAGAGGGACTCCTGGTAGGGCCAGGGAAGATGAGAGGATCTGGTCAGGAAACTGGCTTCTGGAGACAGCCCTGAGTGGGGTTCCCCTGGCTGGGTGTCCTCCAGCCGGCCATGATCCAGAAAGAATACTTTAAGGACCAGGCCCCTTTTGCCCCACTTTGCAATCTGGTAGGCAGTGGCTGGAAAGTGCCCGTGGGTACAGTGAAGGTACCAGTTGCACACCTCCACCGGGAATTGAGCCCTTGCCTAGGACCCAGGCCCTTCCGAAGCTGGGAGGTCGGGGTCTGCGCCAAGCCCTCCCCAGGCGGTCAGTTGTTTGCTAAAAGTGCATTTACACGGCGGGTGAAATTTGTTTCTCTTTCCGGTAGCTTTGTTTTAAAGAACCAGATGTTTTGTCTGTAAATTCTCCCAAGAACTTTTTACAGTTTTGACATGAAATAAACCTTCGAAAATGAGAGCGGTATATTAATGCCACTTCCAGAGAGCAATGGGGGTAGGCTGGTTGTGTTTGGGGGTGGGGGTGCAAATAAGGGGATTCTCTCCATCCAGGGAAAGTCAAAAATTAGCTTTGGGGGTGTGAAGCGCCTCGCCCACTCGGAACATACTTGCACATCCCGCTCGTGTGTGCACACTTCCTAACCTCCCCCTGTGGGCTGGAAATTTCTTGTGGCTTGGGGCACAGAGGACAGTACAACTTTTTTTTTTTTTTTTCTGCCAACAGGTCCAATTGCATGTCCCTCGTTTTTCTCGTGGACCAAAGAACCCATTGAGCTTCCCAGGGCAGCCTTGATTTCAGTATCCTAGGGATCCCTGGGTGCAGCAGAGCAGAATGTGGGTCACCATCCTACCCGGAACTTCTGGGGGTGGCTAGAGGCGGGAGAACTTTGGTTGCAAGCTCAGGAGGTCTAGCCTGCCCTGGAAACCAGCATCCCAGATTCCTCCCCCATCTCATCCCCACAGCATGGATTTCCAGGCAGTTATAAATGCCTTTAAAATCAATGAAGGACACACAACAACAACAACAAAATATTAAGCAAACTGTACACCTATCAGAGGGAGGGAGACAAGTGTGGCCCTGGTTTGGGGCTGGGGAAGATCCCAGAAGCCTCTAGGGTAGTCTTTTGGTCTGGTGATGCCTAGTGGTCACTTGGTGGGGTTTCCCAAGACCCGGGCTGGTATTTTTTTTTTCTCCCTGCCCCACTCCATCCCACTTCCCAGCTACCCACCGCACATTTTCAAAATGCCTCATTTTTCTTCCGCGATGCTCTTTCGTTCTATCATTGACCGAACTTTCCAAAAACTTTTTTTTTTTTTTTAAGGAGACTGACGGTTTAACAAAGGAAAGGAAAAAGTCTTTGTATTTTGGTCTAAAGAGGGCAGGTGTGCGTTAAGCCCAACTGAAGGGCTCAGTTGTCAGCGAAATGCCCTTTGCCCAAGACACGTGTGGACTAGGGTGCCGGGGAGACCGGGGAGATTTTTCTGGAATGAATCCTTCGCTGTAGCATTGTCTGAGCCTCACCCTCAGCACTGGGTGGAATGGATTTGTGGAAAGAATTTGTGGACATTTTTACAGCGAGCAAAACCTACACTGGAAATAGCTGTTGCTTTGGTCGGATTCACCCCTGGGCAGCAGCGACCAGCTCTTCAGTGGTGGGAAGGCAGAGGTGGCCACCAGCTCCCGCTTGGTGGGGAGAGTCACCGGGTGCGTGGGCAACCTGATGCGGATCTGAACCCCGGTTCTTCCAAATGCAGGAGTGTTGGCTAGGAGGAGGTCCAGCAGTCAAAGCACCAGGGTCTTCGCAGACCTGACAGACCAACTGACCAGGGAATTTGCAAGTTTAAGAAGACTTTTGTCTATCTGTTCCCCTGATGCTCCTAACTTCCATGGTTGCTTGTTCCCAAATGGGCAGGTGAAAGGAGGGAAGATAGGGAGCTGTTCTCTCTCAGTTTTCATTCTTGAAACTGGATTATCATTTTTTTTTCTATTTGGACAGTGGGAGGGCCAGAGTTGTTTGGGACAGGGGGACTGAAGGGCCAGATTACTTACTTATAGAAGTGTGTGTGTGTGTTGCAAATAGCATCTGGCCCTAGGGACTCTTCCAAATATTAACCTCACCACAGAAATCTAGCTACTTTCTCTGTCTATCCTGTCTTTCCTTCTTTCCCTACATCTCTCTCCCTTCTCCCTTCCTTCCTTCCTTCCTTTTCCTTTCTGTTTTTTCTGTTCTGGTCTCTCTTGCAGAAGTTCCTCCTAATTTTCATAAGGATGCTCAAAGACTTGATTTGGAGTCTACCAAATACTAGAGCCGAAGACGGTAGTTCTCCCCCCACCCAAGACAAAGCAGGGTGTTCACCCTACACCCCTATTGTGAGGGGGAACAAAAAACTACTTTGTAGTCCCTGCAGCTTTTGGGTGGAGAAAGAGGGGGGGGTCCACAATTGGTTGATTCTTGGTATAAAATAAAAGAACATGTTAAGAAGTTTCAAAGCTGCCAATAAAACCCTTTAAGTGGCTTGTGATTCAGTGCCTGGAGTTGCGGCGCTGGCATTGGTAAATGACTCCAATGCCCAAAGAAAAACATTACAAATGCCGCTGTCGACGCCACCAATCGGGCGCCGCTTTCCAGCGCGGGCGGTGGCTCCTCTCTGGCGCGGAGGGCACCCGCATTTGCATGATAAATTGACCAGACCGGCGGCAGCCAATGAAATATTCAAATGAGGCTGGGGGTAGGGGTGGAGTCCCTGGAGCACCCCTTTGGAGGAGCCTGCGGAGCTGGTCCTGACACCTTCCATCGGCGCCCTCTAGAGGCGGGATAGTACGTGGCCCTTTCTGGGACAGGATGGAGATGGGGGCAGGGAGGTGGCAGGCTAGGGGCCTCCTGGCTGACCGACTGGACTTGATGTGCTCCGCGTTTGTGTTGCATTTAAATTTGTAGATGAGTTGCAGAAGTAGGTAGTGACGCTGGAAAGGGATCTATATCCCTTTCCTCCAGGGCCTTTCCCTAACCCCCGCCCAAGAAGCCTAGCGTTTACGTTAAAATAGCATATATCTGACGGACTGGCAAAGGTTTCAGCCCTTTGCCCACCCCATATCACAACAGACTTCCGCAAAGCCCCCCCCCCCCAATCCTGAAGTCCAGGAGGTGTGTCCACGTGTTGTGCATGGAAGTGCTTATCCCAAGGCCTCCTCGCCAAGCTGGGCCTCAGGTTGGACCCTCCTGGGTCTGCAGTAGGGGCCTGAGGCAGTGCAGGTAGCTGAACACTGGGGGCCGGGCTCTTGGGCAACAGGAAGGAGTAGGCAGTGTCCAGATGCTAGCCCCCTGAAGTCATTTTTGCATCTCTGGCCAGCGTGCTGGAAGACTTCCAGGTCAGGCCAGGATGTGAAAGACATGGGTTCTTAGCTTCATGCCAGTGAGCAAGGGTCGTGGAACCTGCTTCCCCAAGGCCTTACCTGGAACGAGGCTAGCCTGAGGCGATGCATGCCAGGAAGCTCCTGACACACAGTGAGGCTGATGTCCGGGCTAGCATCTGGACTTCACCTCTGGGCAGGGAGGACCCTGGAGGGAGTGCCACTCTTCCAGGCAGTCCATGAGTGTGCGGAGGGCTGTGTGTACAGGAGGGTGTGCAAACGGAGCTGGCTTTTGAATGGTGCTGCCTCTGGTGACCAGGGAGTACTTGATTCCACAGGCATCCAGCAAGCAATCCTCCTGGGCAGCTTCCACCTGGGGGTGGAGCAAGGTAGTGCCAATGTTACCTTGGGGTCCTGGCTTGGCATGGATTTACCCCTGAGAGCATCTCCTTCCTCCTCTCACCCCATTCCCCATGCCAAGCTTATTCTGAAAACAGAAGTTTTGGAGCTGTGACAGGATTTCTGCGTTCTGCCCTAGAGAGATGAACAGTTTTGTTGCCCCAATCACTGGCCATAGGGTTGGGTCCCAGCCCATTGCCTTCATCCCCAACCTAATTCTCAGCCCACAGGGGTCTTTAGGGGCTGGCCTGAGCCCTCTCTAGGCACTTCTCCAGCTGTCATTAACTAAGGAAGCCCTGGGGGCCTGGGGGCCAGGGGGTGGGTAGGGAGCACACATGTAATCTCAGCTGCTGCAGGGGGATTGTGAATTCCAGGCCAACACACTGGTATTTCTGATGGATCACCAGGTGTGGCTTATAGTTTATTGGGGGGGGGGTCCTCAGGCAAGTAGCCCCACTCTGCACCACATCACCTCATCTTTTAGCCAGGACAGCGCTCCGCATAGGACACGCCTGTGATTTAGGGAGGAACGACTTGATCAAGGTGGGGAGGTCCTTTGAAGTCCTTGCTTCCCTGGGCTATATTCTGGGAGACTTTCAGGTCAGGCCAGGATTTGAAAGACAAGCAGACAAGCGTTCTTAGCTTTATGTCAGCGAGCGAAAGAACATGGAAGCTGCTTCCCAGGGCCTTATGTGGGATGAGGCTGGTCTGAGGGGAGGCATGCGAGGAAGAGCCAGCTGCACAGTGATTGTCCATTCAATAGTGAGCACCACGGCCCAAAGCCAGCGCAAGGACAGCCACAGAGTCAGACCTCCCGGAGGGACAAAAGATGTAAGCATGTATGCAGAATGGGGCCGAAAGGAAAAGAAAGAAGAATGGAAGAAGGCAAGGGCACAAACCTCCCGGTGCCCTCGAAGCGCGAGCACTGGCACGGCTGCCAGGCCACGTTCCTACGGACCTTCCCGCACGCTCATTAGAGGAAGGGCCACCAGGACATTTCTGTCTTCCCCGTGAGGCACACCTGGAATTTGCACTGTCCGGGTCAGATGGAAAATAGAAGCTGGGAAAATGTGACAACTCATTGATCTGCTCTCTGCGCCGTCTCTCCTCCTGAGAGAAAGAAATGCGACTTAGAAATTGCAATTAGGAACCAGCCTGCTAAAGGGCTCCTTTCATGAGCTCTGCGCAGGCCTGAGGGCCTGATCGCAGGCCCCGCTCCCTTATTTCCTAAGGAGGCGACTCCATTCATGGCTGTGAGCAGAAGCAGCCCTCTGGGCCACATGTCACCACTCCCTGCCTTACACTTAACAAAGACTTTCAGGCACTCTCCACTCACTTTTTGGTCAGGTCTTTGAGGGGATGGCAATTTTCCCAATGTTTTAAAAAGTATTAACTGACTTTCAACCATTCTTTAACCTTTAATGTTTTGTAACTCAATGAAAAGGTCACTTTGTTCTGAAGTATGCGTTGGTTCCTAATTGTTCAGCTATCATGGTAAATTCCATCCAAATCCTGGATTTTTTTTTTTCTTTAGTGCTGAGGTGAGAATGAACCCAGTCCTTGTGAATGCTGGGCAAACACTTTACAACTAAGCCACGCCCCCAGTCTCTCATTGTGGATTCTAGACAAGTGCTCTACCTCTGAGCCATGCCCCCAACCCCTCACTGTGGATTCTAGACAAGTGCTCTACCTCTCCCCCCAGCCCCTCACTGTGGACTCTAGACAAGGGTTGTACCACTGAGTTATGCCCCCAGCCCCTCACTGTGGATTCTAGACAAGTGCTCTACCTCTGAGCCATGGCCCCAGCCCCTCACTGTGGATTCTAGACAAGTGCTCTACCTCTGAGCCACATCCCCAGCCCCTCACTGTGGATTCTAGACAAGTGCTCTACCTCTGAGCCACGCCCCCAGCCCCTCACTGTGGATTCTAGACAAGTGCTCTACCTCTGAGCCACGCCCCCAGCCCCTCACTGTGGATTCTAGACAAGGGCTCTACCACTGAGCCACACCCCAGCCCTTCACTGTGGATTCTAGACAAGGGCTCTACCACTGAGCCACACCCCAGCCCCTCACTGTGGATTCTAGACAAGTGCTCTACCACTGAGCCATGTCCCAGCCCCTCACTGTGGATTCTAGACAAGTGTTCTACCTCTGAGCCACGCCCCCAGGCCCTCACTGTGGATTCTAGACAAGTGCTCTACCACTGAGCCACACCCCCAGCCCCTCACTGTGGATTCTAGACAAGTGCTCTACCTCTGAGCCACGCCCCCAGCCCCTCACTGTGGATTCTAGACAAGTGCTCTACCACTGGGCCACGCCCCCAGCCCCTCATTGGTGGATTCTAGTCAAGTGCTGAGCCATGCTCCAGCCCCTCACTGGTGGAGTCAAGACAAGTACTTTACTGCTGAGCTAATTTCTATCATATGATTTCTTATTAGGATCCATATTATGCAAACACATGTAATACAGATGAATATTTCTCCATGAAGTCTATGTACAAAACATACAATGGTGTGTATATATTTATATATGTGTTTTTGTATTTATGTGTGTGTATATATATATTTCTATTTGTATATGTACAGTTATGTGTTTATATATTTGTATACTTTTATATTTATATAATTTGTTCAGAGGGACTTGGATTTATATTAACTTTTCCAGCATTCTTACACAATAACTTCTTTATGGAAAATTAATGTAAAAGTTGCTTGATGAACTTTCCTTAATATTTCATATTCACCATTTGTTGTATATTACACATGTGTCTTATTTTTTAGGACTATGTTAGGCAATGTCTAAACAGACTCTCCTTATGTAACCCAGACTGGACTTGGAGCCTCCTGTCTGGAGTGAAGGGATTGGTGGCATGTTCCACTCACTGCTCATGGCCCAGTTCTTAGCTGTCACTGATTATACTAACCCTGTCTTCACTTTTACCTTTCTAAACTCACAGAAATCTGACCATGTTAGATTTATGTTTAAAGCAGGAGTTAGGATGCCGGGGACCTGGCTCAGTGGTCAAAGGCCCTTGCTTGCAAACCCTGTTGATCAGGTCTAATTCCTAAGGCCCCACATAAAGCCACCATCCTGGCATGGACCACACACACACACACACACACACACACACACACACAGGTGCAATTAAACAAAATTTTATTTTTATTGAAAACCAGGAGTTAAGGTAAGTAATGTGCTCAGATGATAACAAGAAATAATTTTCTACAAGAAGGCTTCAAGGGGATTATTCACAGAGGCCCCACAGCATGTATTTGACTTAAATCAAGAAGCAATGGGTATGGTTCTCTGGGTATCATGTCCTTTTTAAAAAAATATTTAATTTATATTTATTTATTTGAGAGAGGGTAAGAGGCAGAGAAAGAGAGAGAGAGAGAGAGAATGGGTCCGCCAGGGCTTTCCAGCCTCTGCAAACGAACTCCACATGCATATACCACCTTGTGCATCTGGCTTACGTGGGCACTTGGGAATCGGACCGAGGTCCTTTGACTTTGCATGTAAGCACCTTAACCATTAAGCCATCTCTCCAGACCCTGTTCTGTTTTAATGACTGAGTTTTTCAAATGAAAAAATCTCAGAGCAAGTAAATCACTGGATAGTGGTATGCACCTTGAGTCTTTGTAGACTTATTTGAAGAGTAAATCTGATCTATGTGCTGTACTACATCCATGAAAGCACTCTATGAGATTAACACTCATTAAACGTACGAGAGAGAGTTGACGCGATACTGTGAAAGGATGTAACTTTGACTTAAAAGCAAACACCTTTGAAAGACCTCTGCTGCAGGGAACAGCAAGAAGTGGAAGCAAGGCCGTGACCTTGATGGAGCCAGAGTTAGCAGGTCCGTCCCCTCCCTCCCTCACCGGCGCATTCACAACTGCAAGGTGAGTCTGTGCATTTCTCTGGATCCAGTTTCTGACTTTCTGCTTCTGCATACATGAGACACATCAAAAACACAGGGAAGCAAAGAAAGCGTCTTCACTTCCAAAGTGTTGGTGCACACCTGTAATCTCAGCAGTGGACAAACCGAGGCAGAAGCATCCCGAATTCAAAGCCTTCCTGGGCTGCTTAGTGACAGGCTGTCAGAGAAGAAATGACATCCAAGAAAACCAGCAACAGCATGTGGCTTCAATATCCATTACAGGGTTAGGAGTCTGCACCTTTGCAGCAGTTGGTTAGGGAAAGCCCTTCTGGCTTCTTCCAATTCCAACTGCTACACCTGGAGGACAAAGGACACCTCTACCTTCATCTTAATGTGATGAGTTTCCTGTCTTGTTTGTTAGTTTCAGCACTTAGGTGTGTATAGAATGACATCCAGTGAGTCGTTTCATGTTTTGTATCATTTACTCAGATGGTTTATGAGGCTCAACTATGTGGATGTGTGTTACAGATTCATTTCCAAAGTATTACACTGGATATTGGACTAGGTCAGGCATTTCTATCCCCCCCCCCCATCCTAAATGCCATTTGGGGGCTATTGATGTCATGCATGCCTGTAAACCTAGTGCCTGAGAAAACTAAAAAAAGATACCACGGTGAACATGCTTGTGTATTTACCCTGTCTCGTCCAAGCAAGATCTCTAGGGCACATATGCAGGGTGAGACTTCTTGGTCCTGGGTGTTCATACCTTGAGCACTGTTTTTCATAGGGATGGGCTCCATTTCCACGCCCACAGGCAGGTTTGAAAATGCTCTGACTGCTCCACCTTCTTGTCCAACTATGGCATTTTAGCTATTTTCTCTTCTTTTTAATGCTTCTGAATCTGGTAGTTGTATCTGCCATTCTCTGTCTTTAAGGACCTCTCCGTGCTTTGTAATAAGTTTGAACACCTGTTTATACTTCTGTTCATTTGAATTTCCTTTCTTGGTTGGTGTCTGCTCAAATCCCTGTCTCATTTTCTATTGGATATATGCCTCATATGTTGCTGTAAAATTCTTTTAAAAATACTTTATTTTTATTGATTTATGAGAGAGAAAGAAAGAGAGAATGAGTGTACTAGAGCCTGTCTAGCTGCTGTAAATGAACTCTAGATGCCTGTGCCACCTTATGCATCTGGATTACATGGGTACTGGCGAATCGAACTCGGGTTCTTAGGCTTTACAGGAAAGTGCCTTAACTGCTAAGCCATCTCTCCAACCCCCATAAAATTCTTTTTTTAAAAAAAAATCCAATGTATTTCTTTTTTAAATATTTTATTTATTTATTTGAGAGAGAGAGAGAGATACACAGAAATAGACAGGTAGACAGAGAGAATGGGCGCACCAGGGCTTCCATCCACTGCAAACAAACTCCAGATGCGCGTGCCCCCTTGTGCGTCTGGCTAATGTGGGTCCTGGGGAATGGAGCCTCGAACTAGGGTCCTTAGGCTTCACAGGCAAGCGCTTAACCACTAAGCCATCTCTCCAGCCCCCCATGAAATTCTTTATTGCCTTGTTCATCTTAAGTTGGTTTGGGACTGTGAACCACATCAGAAATATTTCTATAGATGCCTAGTTGGGTATGCGTCCTAAAATGCTCTACTCAGCTCGGCATATGGATAAGTGTCCAGTGGTTATCATCGTCCCCTCTGACTCTCCTCTGCCTTCCAAGCCAGCATGCTCTCAAGATGTTTCTTCTCATGACTGTAAGAGGGCCAAACGTGGGAAGTAGAACTCGATACCCTGTCTAGATCCAACAGGGAAGAGAACTGAGAATGGTGCAATATGGAAATGGAACTTTTCTGTTTTCAGCTTAAAATTCCAGCACTCAAGAGTGTGAGGCAGGAGAATTGCAAGTTCAAGTTGAGCCCGGACTGCACAGTGAGACTCTGTCTCAAAAACAAGACAAAGCCGAACAAAAAATCAAACAACAACAACAACTACATTTTTTGTCGCCTCATGCTGTCTTCATCCTTCCTGTTGGTTCTCAGGAGCACTTCTTGGGGATGATGGCCATAACCAGAGAAGGAAGAGCCCTGAATCTTACCAAGCCCTCCCAAGAAAAACAGGAGAATGAACACTGGGTGGGAGAAGGAGATCGACCTCAAACAACAACCACGCTCACAGCTAAGTCTGTGGTCTTTTAAAACATTTGGTGTGGGGGCTGGAGAGATAGCACAGCAGTTAAGGCACTTGCCTGCAAACTCTAATGACCAGGGTTCAATTCCCGAGTACCCATGTAAAGCCAGATGCACAGAGCAGCTCAGGCATCTGGAGTCTCTTTGCAGTGACTAGAGGCCCTGTTACGCCTCCTCTCTGTGTCTCTTCTCTTTGTGTCTCTCTGCTTGCAAATAAATAAATATTTTTTTAAAAAATATTTCTTTTGCATGGAGTCAAATTTACTTTTTTCACATATAGCACTCTCAGTCCTGACAAATACATGAAGCCGTGACCTCTAAAAAAGCTTGCTTTTGGAAATGAACTGAGTCTGGTGGTTCATGCCTGTAATCCCAGCAACTCAGGAGGAAGAGGCAGTAATTACAAGTTTAAGCCCAGCTTGGATCACTTAGCAAGACCCTGTCCCATTCTCCACCCACACACAAAAGACTGTCCTTTTAAAATATTTTATGGGGCTGGAGAGATGGCTTAGCGGTTAAGCGCTTGCCTGTGAAGCCTAAGGACCCCGGTTCGAGGCTCGGTTCCCCAGGTCCCACGTTAGCCAGATGCATAAGAGGGCGCACGTGTCTGGAGTTCGTTTGCAGTGGCTGGAAGCCCTGGCGCGCCCATTCTCTCTCTCTCCCTCTATCTGTCTTTCTCTCTATGTCTGTCGCTCTCAAATAACTAAATAAAAAATGAACAAAAAATATTTAAAATATTTTATGTATCTATTTAAGAGAGAGAAAGAGAATGGGCACACTAGGGCCTATATCCATTGCAAATGAACTCCAAACTCATGTGCCACCTTGTGCATCTGGCTTTATGTGGGTACTGAGGAATCAAACCCAGGTCAGTAGGCTTTGTAGCCAAGGGCCTTAACCATTGAGTAATCTCTCTCCAGCCCTTAGACTGCCCTTTTGATAGTCAAATTACCCACCATATGCCCTTACCTGCAGCCTCCTAGACTAGGAACTCCCAGAATCAGTAATAGGAACCATTGGTTGCTCTTACTGCGTGTTTTGCCTTGTCAGGGTGCAGCATAAATCTGGATTACACACTGTCTCTTCAAGAGTCTGTGTTCGCTCGGCTAATGCTACACACTTGGTATTTGCCGTGCTGTTGAGGTATCTGGAAAAGCACCCCTTGTATCAGTGCGCCCAAGTCCACAGCCCGTTCATCAGCAGAACAATTGAGTTATTTCCGACAGGGAACCTCATGAATCCAGCTGCTAAAAACATGCATGTACAAGGTTTCTTTGAACACAGTGTTTTTCAGTTCTCTTGCCTGTCAATAACTAGGGGGTGATTGCGGGGCCTGTGTGCTGGGAGCATGGCTAACTCTGTAGGAAGCCCCCAGTGGAGCCCGCGGTCTCCCACCAACGCTAGGCAAGTGCCCTATCTATCACCGATCTACATTCCTGACCACACCAAATGGGTTTCTTTCTTCCTCTATTTTTCTTTTCTTTCTTTGGTGGTGTTGGGGCTTGAACTCAGGCCACCACATCAGCCAGGCAGGCACTCTACCACTGAGCTAACACACCCTAGCTAGGCCAAATGATTTTTCTAACATGGCTGTTGTGGTAGTCCGGTTCGCATTGCTGGCAGAAATCACCCAACTAAGAGCAGCTTGTGGGAAAAAAGAGGTTTATTTTGACTGACTTACAGATGGGGAAACTCTATGATGGCAGGGGAAAACAATGGCACGAGCAGAGGGTGGATATCACCCCCTGGTCAACATCAAGTGGACAATAGCAACAGGAGAGTGTGCCAAACACTGGCAAGGGGACACTGGCTATAATACCCATAAGCCCGCCCCCAATGGTACTCTGCCTCCTGGAGGTGCTAATTCCCAAATCTCCATCAGCTGGGAACCCAGCATTCGGAATATCAAAGTTTATGGGGGACGCCTGGATCCAGCCACCACAGATATGTTGACAGGATCCATGCGTGCCAGCTCGGCTTGGCTTCCGAGGAGGTTCCAGTGGCTCTGGAAATGCTTTGCAGAGTGGGCATGCCCTGTGGGGTTGCCAGGATGGGGGCATTGGGAGGAAGTGTTTCAAAACTCTTCACTCGTGTGAGTTCTTGGTCCATCCTGAGTAAGGGCAGAGTACTTCCGACTCCCCATCATTGCTTCTTCCAAGGGAGCCCAGGGAAACCCCGTTTACCCCTTTTACACACCGGGACACGGTGCTGCCTCTCTCGTTGAGTCATCTTGTGTTTATGGAGCACAATGGAGAGCAGGATTTTATTCCTGAGTTCCCAAAGTAAAATGAAGCATGGTCATTTTTGACCACTGCTATACTGCGCGGAAAGAACCAGCAAAAGGAACTCGTCCAAATCAGAACGGTAGAGGTGACAGCCATTCTCATGACCTGCTGTGTGGCCTCCTCCACGGAATCCTGGCCAAGGACTCCTACAGCGCTGTAGGATTGCCTTACATCAAGCAAGACCAGCTCATGTCCTGTGTGACCTCCCAGGACACCGGGCAGTGTCCCACCCACCGACGGCAGGGTGTGATCACTGCACAGGAGCAAAGTGAGAGGGGACCGGAACCTACCACACGTCTGGGCCGGAGCCTGCCTTCTGGCCTTGCTGCTCTCACTCATCTCAGTGCCCGTTTTGAAGGCACCTTCAGATCTCAAACGTCCTGAGAATATGTTTAATTAGAACTTGGCCATACAGCCTTTTAAAATAAAACAGAAGGGACTGGCTAATTATATCGCTCAGCATTCTGTAGCAAACATATATTTTTTAATAAAGCACTTCCCTAACCAGAGTAATCTCTTGAGATGCAAATCCTCATTTATAAGAAGTTTCCCAAAGGGAGTTAAAAAGAAGACTCTTAAAGAAAAGAAACATAGAAAGAGAAAGAGAGAGAGGAGGGGGGTTTACAATGAGCTTTTAAAAGATGCACTCTTTCTGAGGTCGAAATAGCAAAGGGTTAAATATGCCGCTTTTATTTCAGATGTTGTGTCACCCTGCTCTGTGATTTTGATCACTTATTCCCCTGTTTGGTCGTGGTGGAAAATCCTGATATTTCTCATCCTGGTGTGTTGCCTGAGTATAGTGTTTAAATAAACAAGTGATTTTCTTAGAATGTGCTTCTCCTGCTGCGTGCTGGCCTGCTCTGAGGAAGGGCTCCCTCTGGCAGGAGCCGCACGCTGGGTGCCCGCCCCAAGGAGCGTGGATGGGCTTTGCCTCTGGCCCGGCTGCCCTAGGGTGGGAGGGAAAAGCGTTAGGACTCCCCAAAGTGGAAGACTCTTCAGAAGCTGTTTACAGAGCTGACAGTCCCTGGGGATAAATAGGACAGCTAGAGCCCTCGATGCTGGGGTCAGAGGGATGTTACTGCAACCTAGCCCCAGGCTCAGAAGTGCAGCATCTCATCCCATTTAATCCTCTTTTTACCTCAATCTGCTAAGGACTGGAAGACCTCAGGGGAGGCTCTCAGGCTTTTTTTTTTTTTTAACAAGAGGTAGAACTTAAATTTGTTTTAACATTAATCTGTTGTTTTTATTAATTTTTAAGTGAGCATACAAGTAGTGGATTCCATGATGGTAGTATCATATCCATTTTGTTTTTGTCTCCCACAACCCACCATCTCCCTCTGTCCCTCTGCCCACCCCTTTCTGCTCCCCCTTCTCTCCCTCAAGGTTCCCTTTCTGCTTTCAAGTCACACGCATTGCATTCCATTATTACCTCTTTCTGTTATCCCCCCTCCTCCTCTCAAGAACTCCTCATCCCCTCTTACGGTGCCCTTTCTAGTTTCCTGACCTGAACTGATTTGGATGCAGGAGTGTCGGCCCCGTAGTGTCCTCTCTGGCACTGGAACACACGGAGCAGACACAGGGACCGCACTCCCTACAGCGTCTGGTGCGTCTTCCCCGGATGCCGTGGGCGCAGGCATTGCGTGTTCTGTTTGAGTGTGTATGTAGCCCAGGCTGGCCTTTGAACTCATGATACTCCTGCTTCAGCCTTCCCAGGTACTGGAATCACAGGATGGTTCCACCATACCTGACAATCATTGTCTTTTCAAATTAAACATTATGTCAGACTGAGGCTGGCAAGATGGTTCGGCAGTTAAGTGTATTCCCGGTCAAGCAGGAGGGCTTGAGGTATGAGCCATGTACATCTGTAAGTGCTCCTGCAGGGGGTGAGACCCGAGAATCACTGAGGCTCAGGAACGGCAGGCTAGGAAAATGTACAGTATTTAACCGGGTGTGGTGATGCACGCCTTTAATCCCAGCACTAGGGAGGCAGTGGTAGGAAGATCGCTGTGAGTTCTGGACCTGCTTGGGACTACAGAGTGAGTTCCAGCCTGGGCTGGAGAATGAGACCCTACCTAGAAAAAGAAAGAAAGAAAGAAAGAAAGAAGGAAGGAAGGAAGGAAGGAAGGAAGGAAGGAAGGAAGGAAGGAAGGAAGGGAGGGAGGAAAAGAAAGTGAAAATGAATGGCAAACTATGCAAATCAGTGAGAGACTTCATTTCAAGGACAAAGAGGCAAGTAAACAGTGGAGGCGAACCCTCAGTCTTCTCTGGCCTTCACAAGCAAGCCCATAGGGTGCTGCCTTAGTGCATGTATACCCCACACCCACACACCACCCTTCATGTACCATGCGCATGCTAAAAATTGCATTATGCCAGGAAGGGTTCTGGTGGGAGACAGAAAACACAGTCAGATGCAGGTTACTCACTCACACAGGCTTTCCTAGAGAGACTGTTTGCAAATGAGGAAGAAGGCAAGGCCGAACCACAGGGGAACTGAGGCTGCTCCAAGCTGAAGGGCTGGGGATCAAAATTGGGCCCTGGGAGCCAGGGAGACAGTAAGCAAGGGTCCGTTTCAGAGCTGTGGCCACAGCCTGAGAAGATCCACACAGAGCTGAATGCGGGAGAAACTGCTCTGTAGCCCCCCCGCCCCCCAGTCCCAGCCCCTCAACCTGAAAAACACAGCGCATTTGAAAGCCCAGAAGCTGAGGGAAGGGCCCAATGGCAACCCTAGGGACCTTGGAATCTATGGAGGTGCTTTAGGGCCATCATGGGAGCTGGGGTGCCTGGCCGGTAGTGACAGATGTGAGGGTGCTCCTTCAGAAAGCTGGGGGTGCGCACTCCGTGTGCCTGAAGGCTGCTTAGACCAACATACCTCGCCACTCCAGCATTTAGGATGCCCAGACAAATGTGAGGCCAGTCCTTCTTACCTGACAGATGGGGAATTCTCTTCTCAAAAGACTTAAATAACATTTGATTGGACAATAGAAGAAAAATAAGACATCGCACCACACTCCACAGACAACTGTTTCTGACGTCGCTCCGTCCACTCGCCGTCCTCCCAGCCTTTCAGGTGGCAGACCTGAGCACGCAGCATCTGAGTGGGATTTTTGTTCTCACCTCATCATATGTTGTCTTTTGTTGTTGTTTGTTTGAAGTTCAGTGTTGCTGTAACCCCGACTGACCTGGAATTCACTATGTCGACTCAGGCTGGCCTCAAACTCACAGCGATCCTGCCGCCTCAGCCTCCCGAGGGCTTCCCGAGGGCTGGGGTTACAGGTGCGCGTCGCCCTGCCGGGCTGTTTTGTCACATTCCAATCTTGGGTAGAACTTTTTTTTTTTTTTTAATTATTTATTTATTTATTTGAGAGCGACAGACACAGAGAGAAAGACAGATAGAGGGAGAGAGAGAGAATGGGCGCGCCAGGGCTTCCAGCCACTGCAAACGAACTCCAGACGCGTGCGCCCCCTTGTGCATCTGGCTAACGTGGGACCTGGGGAACCGAGCCTCGAACCAGGGGGTCCTTAGGCTTCACAGGCGAGCGCTTAACCGCTAAGCCATCTCTCCAGCCCTTGGGTAGAACTTTTGATGGTTTCATCGACTGCGTGAATGTGAACATAGTTCTTACTGTCATCGTTCTGTTTCAGGTTTTAGGTTATCTTCCGGGTTTTATTGTTACTGTAGAGTGTGATCTTGAGTAAATGCAAATAAAGATTTTTTTCAAATATGTCTTAGATTATTTCTTTAGGGTGACACCCCTCACACACACACACACACACACACACTTATTTTACTTGAGGGTAAAATACTTAGCACAGTGGCGGCCATGAGGTGGTATGAATACAGCCCTCACTAGTCTTGCTCAGCATTGACTGCTTATGTAAGCCTCTCCCGGTTAATACTCTTCCAGCGACCTTCCTCTAGAATTGTACAATACTGTAAGGCCAGGATAATAAGTCCATATATATATATATATATATATATATATTCAAAAATATAAGAGCCAGGCCTGGTGGTAGAGACCTGAAATCTTAGCACTAGTTTAGGCTGAGACAGTAGAGGACCACTTGTTTAAGCCCACATGGTGAGGCCCTGTCTCAAAGTGAGACAAACAAAAGAAGCAAAAGCAAGAGAAAGTAATTTTAAAAATAAATTTGAGTTAACCAGTTTTGTAATTTTTATTCTGATACATAATAAATATAAAAGTTATTAGGGAGGCATTTTGCATATGTCTCTAGTAAGCCTTTGACACTGTGCCTGCATTGTATACTTACGTGTGAATTCAGAGCAGTCACATTCCCAGGGCTCAGTAGCCACACACATGACTGAGAGCTCCTGGGGGCAAAGTACAGGACCAAGGAAAGGAAGTTGCCAGTGACTCCTACCACTGTTGGCATCGGCACCTGGCTCCAAACTCTCGCCACCTCTCATTGCTTTCCGGACCCCATTCTCAGACTTCTGGGCTGGCAGAAGATCAGGTGACCAGGTGTCACCAAACTTCCCTGTCTAGGTATTTTTCTACCCTCCGCCTTGCTCCAGACTCTCTTATTCAGGAGGATTTAAGGGGTGTTTCCAATGCTCTCAGCCCTTGTGCCCATCCCGAGGGGTGCTGGACACATAGAACTTGCTTGTGAAATTTAATGACAGAACTCACCTATGTCCTTAGGATCCATTATGGCAATCAACTCACACAAATACATGATTTCAAACTGTGATGGGTACTGGGGGAATGCATTTTAAAAGGCTAAGGCCTAAAATTTTTAAAATATGTATGTATATATGTATGTAAGTATTTCAGAGATAGAGAATGAAGGAGAGAGAAGGAGAGGGTGAGACATTGGGTGTTACAGAGCCTTCAGCCACTGCAAATGAACTCCAGACGCATGCACCACCTTGTGCATCTGGCTTATGTGGGTCCTAGAGAATTGAACCTGGGTCTGTAGACTTTGCAGGCAAGTGCCTTAGCCGCTAAGCCATTTCTTTAGCCTGTTTAAAAAAAAATGGGGGGGGGGGAGAGCGCTGGAGAGATGGTTTAGCGGTTAAGGCATTTGCCTGCAAAGCCAAAGGACACAGGTTCAACTCCCCAGGACCCATGTAAGCCAAGGGCACAAGGGGGAACACACATCTGGAGTTCGTTTGCAGTGGCTGGAGGCCCTGGTGCGCCCATTTTCTCTCTCTCTCTTTCTACCTATTTCTGTATCTCTTTCTTTCTACCAAATAAAGAAATTAAAATTAAAATTAAAAAAATATTTAATACCTGCTAAGTCCTATTGGTCATCATGACACAGACTATAATTCTAACACTCAGGGGGCTAAGGCAGGAGGATTGTGAGTTTGAAGCCAGCCTCAGAGATGTAGATGATTGAACCTGGGGGGCACAGGGAGACCCTGTCTCAAACAAATTAAATTGAATCGTACTGCAAAGGCCTGTGCCATGGCTTGAGTGGCTCGTTGGAAATATTTAATCAACACTGTGGCGCAGTGCCTGGTGAGGCCGTCTAGGGAGATTGGAGGTGAAGGTGAGAGTTGAAAACAACAGGTGTGTTCGGCCCCCAGTATTCTTGTACTACATGTGGAAAGTTTCCAGGCAGCCAGCAGCTCAACAGTCCTGTGTCATCAGCCCCGCTAATCCGTTTGTGTAAGGAAAGGGTTTATTTTGGCTTAAAGGCCTGAGGGGGAAGCTCCATGATGGCCGGAGAATCCATGGCATGAGCAGAGGGTGGACATCACCTCCTGGCCAACATCAGGTGTGGACAACAGCAACAGGAATCTATGCCAAACACAGGCAAAGGGAAGCTGGCTCTAATACCAGTAAGCCTGCCCCCCAAAACACACCTCCAACAAGCTTCCACATCCCAAATTGGTGTCAGCTGGGCATCAAGCATTCAGGACACATTAGTGTATGGGGGACACCTAATTCAAACCACTACCCACATGTTCATGAATCAACTGCATATTTGGAGACTGGGTCTCAGTAGATGGCCCAGTCTGGCCTCCAACTTACAGCAGTCTTTCCTATCTCAGCCTCCCGAGGGATGAGACGACGGGCAGACCCCACCTTGCCTGGCTTATGCATCTGTCTTGCCGGGAGCTTGTGGGGTGGGTGTCAGGCCATGCTCTGGACATTCACACAAACAAATCCAGCCATCTCTCCGGCTAGACAGACTATGCTGCCAACTGGGCATGCTCTCCCGAGAAGATAACAATTTAAAGAGGAAAAAATCAATGCTAATAGAAGTCCTTCTCAGGTTTGGAAAATGACATTGTCCACAGCAGCAGATGCTTTGAGCCTGCGGCTGGGCAAAAGGCACGAGTCCTGGATGGACGCAATCTTGTGAGCTCCTCAAATGGGGCCAAATCAATAAATGAAGAAGGCAGCTAGGTGGGGGAGGATGAGTTCATGGGGGGCAAGCTGTACCATTCCTCTTCTACCCCTGCCACAGGACTGGGACCCTCCCTTCAGCCTGGAGTCCCCGGGGACAGGGTAATTTCGGCCTCACTTGATATAACCTATACATCACTGTCTTCTGGACCAGCTCTCAAATTAAACTCTGATGTATAAAGTTAAACAAAAATGAGATAAAAATTGGCAGAGGTTGAAGAGGGTCAAAGTAGTCAAAACACAAGGTAGACTATTGCTCCTTTTGATTAATGTTATTCCATGCACATAGAAAAAAATAAAATTATAAATCTCTTGGAGACTTTTTCATTGAGAATGAGGCATTACTAATTTATTTTCAATAGACTCCTGTGTTTTGTCAGCTGGGGGCTGGGGGGAGCTGGGGTCACTGTTTCCAGTGGCCATGCCACAGTTTGACCTAAAACGTGGACCAGCTGATGCTGTTTTGTAAAATTAACATCTCAGCAGAACTAAGTACGTCACAGACTCGGGGCATGCACTGCTTGGTTTTCTTTATTTTCTCCTTTCTCTCCTTTACTCTCTCTCTCTCTCTCTCTCTCTCTCTCTCTCTCTCTCTCTCTCTCTTCCCTTCTGTCTTCTTTGGAAAAGTCTTAGTCTGTGCTGAGATTACAGGCATGTACCACCACACCATTCTTCGTTTTATTATTTAAACGTCACAAAGTCTAAGGTAGGGAACATACTGAATTCATTGTCCTTTTGACAGTTGAGGAAACTGAGGCTTAAAGAAACCTAGGACATAAACATGAACAAGACAAAGGTCCTAGCTTAGAGAACTTGCCTTAAAATAACTGAAACTGAAGTGTAATTTTAGGTAGGCTTACCAGTGGTAAAGAAAAAGAAGCAAGGTAACGGAGAGAAATGGGACATGAATGCCAGGGGCAGCCCTCAGCCAGGTAAGAGGCACAGCAGGATTCATGTCTCACATTGCTCTTGTGTATGTGGTATTGAGGAAGGTGCCCACAACCCTGGCAGGCTAGGCAGGCATGCCACCACCCCGGCCCCTCACCAGTGGGTTCTAGAAAAACCCCCTACCACAGAGGTACACCCTGGGCTCTCATCAGTGAATTCTAGCGACACCCTCAGATTTGGGGCTTTTAAGACAGGGTTTTGATATGTGGTCAGAACTTGAAATTGAACTCATGAACATCCTGTCTCCATCTCCAGAGTGCTGAGCCTACAGATTTGGCCTACTGTACCCATCATAAAAGATGACACAGTGTGAGGGCTGGAGAGATGGCTGAGCAGTTAAACGCTTGCATGTGAAGCCTAAGGACCCCGGTTCGAGGCTCAATTCCCCATGGCCCACGTAAGCCAGATGCACAAGGTGGTACATGCTTCTGGCGTTTGTTTGCAGTGGCTGTAGGCCCTGACGCGCCCGTTCTCTCTCTTTGTCTCTGCCTCCTTCTCTCGCTGTCTGTCACTCTCAAATAAATACATAAAAATAAAACAAGTAAAAAAATAATAAAGATTACGTAGTGCGGGAAAGTGACTTTAGTAAGATCAGAGGACAATAAGGAGGCTGCGACAATGACCCAGGCCAGACAGGCAGCGTAGTGGCCGTGGCCAGGGTGGTGGCAATGGAGGTGGGGTGGAGCCCTGAGATCTGTCGTGGAGATAGGCATCTATTGACAATCTGGGGTTCCACGCCAGAGCTCCTGCCATAGCACTAAGGTTTCCTGAAGCCACTTCCAGACAGAATGGCACCCGATTCCAAGCAAACTGCCTGGCTGGGAGGGGATGATGGCAGGGAGTGTTTTGGGAGATGGTCTAGAAGAAAGATGGGGTTGCGCAGAGGAGGATCCCTGCAGCTGGGGTGCGGCAGGTGTGCGAGCATGTGGTGCATGTGCCTGCGATAATACGCACTTTCTTCTTCAGTCACAGCTTTTCACCACTGACCGCAAAAGTACATTGGCAGCCTGTTTACCTCTAAGTATGCATGCCTCCATCTCAGGGACACAATCTACTCTGCCACCCATCCCAGAACTCAGAACTGACCAAGACAGATGGAACAAAGGCCCAAGCTTCCTGAGTCAGTGGGATCTCAGCGGAAGCTTGGTGCCCATCGGGCACTTATAGGATGGGTTTCTGAGCGCATGACCTCTGTGGCCAGAGGTCCCGATGAGGTTCATGTGGCTGTGAGACTGGCCTCTGATCCGCCTTCTGAGGCAACCACAGTGGCTGCAGGGCTGACTGGCATAAAGGGCAAGAGGGGTGCGGGGTGGAGGGCTCTGGGACCACTTAGTCCTGAGCTCTGGAGTCACCTCTGTCTCAAACCTGAGTGAGATTGGCCAGTACCCAACTTGTGCCAAATTCTCCCAGAACATCCCTTGAAGACCCCTCTCTGTTCTGGGTCCTGGGGAGGAACGGTGACTCGGAACACAGTCACACTCTGCTCAGGGACTTGGGTGAATGTCATTCTCTGTTGAAATTTGCTGTGACCCCTCAACTAAGGTTGTTAGATGGATAAGAACAGAAGTGGCATGTTTGATGTCCAGATCTAATCCATGAAAATCTCCCAGCAACATTCCTCTCTGCTTTTTTTTTTTTTTTCCATCAGCTAGACACAAATGAAGACGAGGAGCTAGGGTAAGGAGGAGCCACAAAAGGGGGGGGGGCTGGGTGGCTGAATACACAGCCACTGAAGACTGCTATGTGAATGAGGAACTATAGCAGGCCTACTTGCTCTAACACAACCCCTCACTGACTGATGGTCACACTAAGGAGACAAGATTCCAGTGCACGATTCTGGAACAACAAGCAGGTGGGTTAAATGAATAGGTGGATTTTAGGGGTTGGACCCTGAAGTTCCAGGCTGCAGGTGGCTGGGATTGTGGGTTACCAATCTAAGCACTTCCCTGGAAAAGATCAGAAAAGCCAATGGTAAACATGAGCACCAGGCACGTTTGACATAGCCAAAGACCACAACTAGGGTTTGAAGCAAGTGTAGATGCCATAGGAGGGAAAAGAAAATAGTCTGGTATGTTCTGTCTCCCTCCCACTCTCCCCCTCTCTCTTTCTAACATATTCTCTCTCTCTCTTCCTCCTCTTCTTTGTTTGTTTGTATCTATCTTCCTTCCTTCCTTCCTTCCTTCCTTCCTTCCTTCCTTCCTTCCTTCCTTCCTTCCTTCCTTCCTTCCTCTCTCTCTCTCTCTCTCTCTCTCTCTCTCTCTCTCTCTCTCTCTCTCTCTTTCTTTCTTTCTTTCTTTCTCCCCCTTTTCCTAAGTCTCTTAGGCAGCCAGGAGTCTATGATCCTCTCGGCTCCTCCTCCCTACTGCTGGGATTACACTTGTGCGCCACCATGCCAGACTTCAGCCTTTGCTGCTCCAGTGTCCCACCACAAGACCGAGGGCGGTCCTGGCTGCCAGTCCCCTGGTGCCCCAGGCTTCCTCTTCCAGGAGGCTAAACAAGAAACGAGCTTTCCTCTGGAGTCCCGCTGAGCAGGCCCTGTTCCCAGATGTCAGCCCCTAATCGGCAACAGCTGCCCTTGTGGTTTCTTCCAGGCAAGTGATTCATGTCTTTGCTCAGAAACGATAAGCAGAACAAATGTTTACTTAGACATATAACAGAGGGACAACTGGAAAACAGGAGAAAGGCAACTGGGAATATTTTCCTGCTATTTGATCCATGACAATTAGAGGGGATTAGTCATATGGGCCAGAGGCAGAGCGGACAAGGCTGACGGGTTTCCTCGGAATGCAGTGGAGGAGAACACAGAAGAGGGGGTCCAAGAGTTTGGTCAGAACACTTTGGGGTGACCTTCATAAGGGGATGTTCCCTGACAACCTGCCTTATTGGATATATGACCATCTGTCTGTGCAAGTGAAGAGAAAAGTCAGCATCCATGTGGTCAGTGCCTCTGAAGTCCTTTGGTGACACGTCACTTTTTTCTTATAGCAATGTTTATAGCCACTACATAATACATTTGAGGATGGTTGTAGCAGTGCATACTGCCTCTCTTAAAGTGCAATGCCTAGAGGTGTTTGCCTTGGCCTCTGAACGCTTCATGTCACTGCCTTAGCTGCCCAAGGAAAAGGGATGACAGGCACGGGCTAGATTTCCCCCTGTGCCCCCATGTGTATACAGCAAGGCAGGTGACTAAATCTTCCCTTCAGTTCCTTCCTTCTTCCCGTCCCCTCTCTGCCTTTTCATTTGCTTCCTGTTTTTCTTTCTTTGTTGTTGTGGGGATTAACCTCAGGGCCTTATACATGCTAAGTGAGTGCTCTACTTCAGAGCCACGCCCCAGCCCCTCACTGTGGACTCTAGACAAGGGCTCTACCTCTGAGCCACGCCCCCAGCCCCTCACTGTGGATTCTAGACAAGTGCTCTACCTCTGAGCCACGCCCCCAGCCCCTCACTGTGGAGTCTAGACCAGTGCTCTACTTCTGTGCTGTGCCCTGTATTAGGGAGGAATGGTTTATTTCAACTTACAGTTCCTGTTTACAGTCCATCCTGGTGTCAGTAGCTTGAGACAGATGGTCACAGTGAGGAATCAGAGCAGGGTGAATACTGGTATTTGGGCCCAACTTTTTCATTCAGTCCAGGACCCTGGGCCATGCTATGATGTCACCCACAGCTAAGGTGTGCCTTCCCACCTCAGTTACCTAATTGATATATTTCCTCACAGACCCACCCTGACGTGAACCCAGTCCCTCACAGGTGGTTCAGCCCATGCTCCTTCTCCTTCCTCTGTTTCCCCAGCGCTGGGATTACAGGTTTGCCCTACCATGTCACGTTCACAGCTGTGTAAAAAGTGTTCCAGATCATATGTGAGGGGTGACATGCTCCTGCTCCTTGCCCATGACACTTTCAGTAGGAAAAGAAAATCTCTGTGTTTGGAGCTAAGGCTTCTGCCCTTCCCTCGGGAGCCCCTGCTCTTTCACGTGTTTTGAGTTAGTCTCTGCTGCCCTTTCAGCCTTCAACTTGACTCTCACTTCCCTAAAGCCACCTTCCCTGCCTCCAGCCCCACCGAACCCTATGCTACACCTGTTAGTTCCTTCATCCATTCACGATGTCCTTGTTGAGGTCTATGGGTCATGCATTCCGGAGTTAGCCCACAGTTATGGGTAGGATAATTGTCTCTGCATATCATGTCCCAACAGGTGGCTCTGACATTCTTTCCGCCCCCTCTTCTGCAAAATTTCCCTGAGCCATGTTGGGTTCATCTTTGGTCTGCTTCAGTGATGAGGTGCTGGGGGCCTTTGGGTCTCTGGATCTCTGCTTTGGTAGGAGCTGATTTTTCTCTGTGTTGGTCTCCTTCACCCTTGTGCTGGTACCTGGTTCATCAAGAAAATAGCGCCCTTGCTTGTTTCACCAATTGTTCTTAGTTTCAGCCGGGTCCCTTTTGAGGTATGATGGGGTGGCTCTATCCTTAGGATCTACATCTATCTGAAAAAGAGAAGCAAATTCTCCAACGGAAAGTACGTTAGCACCAGGACAAATGAAATAACCCTTACACTTTTTATAGAGAATTTAATAGGTGTAGGCCCTCTTAAGGTAGCCCATGATTGGTGGAATCTTGATAATGGAGAGCGGGCTTATGTTTGGATATGGTTCTGACTTGTTTCCCAGCTCCAGCTTTGGGTCCCGTACCACTGAAGGGATCAGTTAGCCGAATCAAGAGCAGTTAGTTGCCCACCAAGGCCTTGACTGCGTGGCCCTGAGTGGGGCCACTGAGGCTTGATGTCTTCTTGCTGCACCGTGAGCACAAGATGCCACCCTCTCCCCTCCAGCACTGTACTCTGAACACTTAATGTCACTGTAGTGGGCTCACAGTGACTCCATGTATGCATGGTCCCTGTCTAGCACTTGTTTCTCCCATCGTTTATACCAGGTCTTCCTCCTTCTGGCCCATGGCTGAGACTCCCATCCATCCCAAACGATCAAAACGGGGGGGATGGAAGAGCATAGGAATTCTCCAGTGCATCGGCAGGAGAAGAGGTTGTGTCGGGAAGATTTCAGAATCGCTGGGCTTTGTATCCTCGGATGAAGGAAGGATGGCCAAGTCATGGGTGATGACAAACTTGGGACCTCTTATTACATAGAGTTTGCTCCTGGCCTCGGGCTTCCAGTTGTGATCAGAATATTTGGTGCTGGGACTTGCTGGCCAGAGCTGGAATTGCTGAATTCCCAGTTCAGAGAGAGATCCTATGTATATAAAATAAAATAAGGCGGATGGCAATTGAGGAAGACACCCTGGCATCGACCTCTGGGCCTTCACACATGGGCACACATGGGTGCACACACACACACCACATATACATGCATATGCCACACATGTGTACACACGTACTTGAATGCTTTGAGCCGACAACAGTTGCATACTCCTATAATCTCAGTGTTCTAAGGAAGGGAGACTGAAATTCAAGGCCAGCCTGGCCTAGAATGCCAAACATTGCCTCTAAAACAAAACAAAACAAAACACCAAATGATATGGAGTTGAATATATTGGTGACCACAAAAGTAGAAACTTCAGGACTCACCGCACTTATGTGGTGGATTAACCGAGAGAGCCAGGTGTGCGCGGGCCAGTCCCCAGCTGCCCAGACACTGGCTGTCCTCTCCCCTTAGTGGGTCAGGGTAGCCATCCAGAAGGCTTCTAGAAGGTCAGCGAGGCCTGTGAGTGTGGGTATGAGGATACACTCGAGCCTATGCACACACATGTTCATACACACCTGCTCACAGACAAGGCTTTGTCCAGCTCACATTTGGACTTTCTGATAAAATCTCCATCACTTGTCCTGGTAGGAAGTGAAACTCACCAGTGTTTATTTTCTTCTGCTGAGCTCTTGGAGCCAGGAGGAAGATAGGTGGCTCCCAGTACCTCCCCTATTGCAAGCCTGGCTTTTTATTTTAACTTATTTAAAAAAATTATTTATTAGAGAGAGAGAGAGAGAGAGAGAGAGAGAGAGAGAGAAAGGGCACACCAGGGCCTCTAGCCATTGCAAACTAACTCCAGATGCATGTGCCACCTTGTGCATCTGGCTTACTTGGTAGCTGGAGAATCGAACCTGCATCCTTAGCTTTCGCAAGCAAGAGCCTTAACTGCAAAGCCATCTCTCCAGCCCAAGCCTGGCTTTTTACTTGGGTGCTGGGGTCTGAACTCAGGTTCTCACACTTTACGGATGGAGCCATCTTCCCAGCCCCTCAGAGCATTCACATGAAGGGTGGCCGACACAGTAACCGACCTCCGCCCCACGCTGTCAGGGCAGAGGAGGATGCGCAGCAAGGGATCTTAACTACTTGCAGAACTGACATGCGAGGCCTCAAGTTCTTGCTTAATTTTGCTGTTTTCGTTGCAGACCCCTTGTCCTTACTTTTTCTTTTCTTGAGCGTGGGCTGCGGGGGGGGGGCACTTATTCAGCATGAACCTGTCTTACCCACAGTTTAACAAATGTCTGTGGAGTCTTTAAAGCAGTCTCTATCATAATAAAAATATTTTAACTTATAACCCTAGAAAGAGATAGGCATGGGAGTCTTTAGAAAGCACGGAAATCCAGATGAGCATAATTTGAAAGTAATTTGAATTGTAATGAGGATTTTTAATGTAAACAGGCAGGAGAAACTTGCTGGGTTCTGCCGTCGCACACACGCCCAAATGTACGTCTTGTGATGGAAGTAGTGATGTGTCAAGGCAGCCCACGAAGTGGCCGCATCAGTGGCATGAACCAGAGGCCGTTTGCTGTGGCTGCAGTTGGGGGAGGGTATGCGCAGGAAAAGAAAGGCCAGGTGTGCGCTGGGTGACCTGGGGTCCCCGCAGGCCTGTGCCTGAGAGGGCACCAGGAATAAGACCTGCTTGTGGCTGGATGTGGGAGTAACTTCTAATGCCTACACAGTGGGATGGCTATGTTGACAGCAATTAATGGAATAATTCAAACTAGCTAGTCGAGAGGATTTTGAATGTTCCCAGCACAAAGAAATGATATATGTCTGAGGTGATGGATATGCCAGTTAACCTGATCTGATCGTTACTCATTCTCTACATGCATTGAAACGCTGCACTGTATCCCATAAATATGCATGGCTACTACATGTCAATTAGACATAATATATTTAAAATATAAGACACAGGAAGCTGAGCTGGGAGAATCCCTAGGATTAGGGAGGACAAGCACCCCTAAACAGCAGGCATCTGATCACATCCTTCCCTAACATCTACTCTTCATTTTCTCCCTTCTCCTTCTCCCTCTTGTAATCTCTCTTTATGAAAAACATTTTATATATTTGCAAGGAGACAAGAAGAAAAAGAGAAAGAGAGAGAGAGAGGAAAAGAAAGAGAAAGAGAGAGAGAGAGAGAGAATGGGCATGGCAGGGTCTCTAGACACTGCAAACAAATTGCACATGCATGCTCAACTTTGAATATCTTGCTTTAGGTGGGTATTGGGGAATCAAATGCTGTTCATTAGACTTTGCAGGCAAGCACCTTAACTGCTGAACTATCTCTCCAGCTCTCTTCTCTTTCTCTCTCTCTCTCTGAATCCAGGACTTAATACATGCTAGGCAAACACTTCACTACTGAGCTATATCCCTAGCCCTTTTAACATTTTTTTTTTTTTTTTGAGGTAGGGTCTTGCTCTAGCCCAGGCTGACTTGGAATTCACTATGTAGTTTCAGGGTGACCTCAAACTCATGGCGATCCTCTTAACTCTGCCTCCTGAGTGCTGGGATTAAAGGCGTGCACCACCATGTCCAGCTCTCTTTTTAACATCTTTATTCTTATGACACCCCTAGTTGCCCAGGCTGGTCTTGAACTCATTTTATAGCCCAGGATAGGTTCAAACTGGCCATCCTCCTGCCTCAGCATTCCAAATAGCTGGCATCATGGATGAGTGCTATTATACTTCGATTTGTCTATTTAAGGGGATGTTGGTGTCATGACCACAAATGTAAAACCATGATTACCTACCTTCATGACAATGAAAACAAGAAAACATGACCAAAAGCTGGCTCAAAGCTGTGATTTGTCTGGGCCCTGAACCGTTTCCTGTTCCTTTTGTTGTCCATGCTGGAGAAGGTGACAGAAGTGGCAATCCGCGGCTTCCACCGTGGTGCAGCCAGAGGGACAGGAAGAGAGTGAAAGCCTGGACAAAGTTATGAAAGTGTCATGTTCCCTGTGACTTAGCGACTGGCCCACCAGCTTCTCAATGATTTCTGTCACTAAGTAGCTCATGTCAGCAGAGAGCAACTCCCTCGCTTAACAGATGTGAAGTCTGGTGGACAGAGAGGGAAGTGAGCCCCAGAGGATCCCCGCAGCCTTCTCTAGGTCTCCATTGCCCGCTTTCATGAGTTTACCATTGTGTTCTGCTGTCTACCTGCTGAGCTTGTTTTGTCTGTTGTTTTTTGAGGTAAGGTTTCACTGTAGCCCAGACTCACCTGGAATTCACTATGTAGTCTCAGGGTGGCTTGAACTCATGGCGATCCTCCTATATCTGCCTCCCGAGTGCTGGGATTAAAGGCATGTGCCACCATTCCTAGCCCTATGAGTGCTTTTAAAAAGTATTGTATTTATGAGAGAGAGAGAGAGAGAGAGAGAATGGGCATGCCAGGGCCTCTAGCCATGCAAATGAACTCCAGATGCATGGGCCACCCTGTGCATCTGGCTTCCATGTGTACTGGGGAATCGAACCAAGGTCCTTAGGCTTAGCAGGCAAGCACTTTAACTGCTAAGCCTGCCCCTATAAACGCTTTTAAAAAAATATTTTATTTACTTATGAGAGAGAGAGAGAGAGAGAGCGAGTCTGAGTGCACCAGGGTCTCTTGCCACTTCAGACACATGTGCCACTTTGTGCATCTTTTTTTTTTTTCATGTGTATTGAAGAATCGACCCTGGTCAGCTGACTTTGCAAGCAAACACTTTTTTTAAAAAAAGCTTTATTTATTTATTTGGAGAGAGTGTGTGTGTGAGAGAGAAAATGAGTGCACCAGCACCTCCAGCCACTGCAAACGAACTTCAGACACGTGCACCGCCATGTGTAACAGGCTTACATGGGTAGTGGGGGATCAAACCCAGGTTCATAGGCTTCACAGGCAAGCACCTTAACCGCTAAGCCATCTCTCCAGCCATGCAAGAAAGCGATTTTGATGGATGAGCCATCTCTCCACTCCCCCCACCAGCCCCCATGAGCTCCTAGACACGTGCCGTGCCCTTCAGTGATGGATCGCAGTGAGCCGCTTCCCCCTTTAGCAGACTGGTCCTGCGCCCAGGGCGGCGGGCACGGCGGGCGGTGCTGGGTTTCCCGGGACCCCGTGTTCCACGAAGGCAAGAACAGTCGGCTGGGAGCTCAGTGTTTCCTGGCTTAGAGCTTGGGTCTCTGAGTGACAGCTGTTTCTACTAAAGCAAACGCGGAAAGTCTGTAATATTCAGAAATAATCGCCAACCCTCAGAAAAGATGTGTTTATACCAAAACTTCCCTCTGTTCATTCTCTGCTCACTGTGTTGTCACAGCTTTCTCTAAGCCGTGTGTGTGTGTGTGTGTGTGTGTGTGTGTGTGTGTGTGTGTGTGCGCACTTCCTCACTAGCGATGGCTCGGCTGTGGTGCGTGTGAGTGTGAAAGGGATCATAAGCAGTGTTCAGCTTGTCCTCTCCTCAGATGGAGACTGATACTTTTGTGATGTTTATCATCCCAGCATTTTTTCAAAACCACATCTACGTTTAATCGGAGCGGAAATTCCCACCTACAATGGCCAGTCTATGGACAAGAAAAAAAGCTTCCTCAGTCCGACCTCACATGTCTGCACCAGTTCCCACTTCCATGTGTAGATGGTCTTGGGATGGAACCTTTAAAATAAGAAGAATAAACCTCTGGCTTCCCAGGCATTACAGAGCCAGAGATGCGAGACATCCTAAACTCGACAATTTAAACTGACCTGTCTGTCCCTGGCCAGTGGGTGTTTGAGCATATCTGTGCTGGGCAGGGGATCCACCCACTAGCCAACCAGTCAGTTGATTTTGCTTGTACGTTTGTTTGTTTTGAGACAAAGTTTCACTATGGCCTGAAGTTTCTACAGCAGCACCCAGAGTACCAGAATTAAAGGCGCGTGCCATCAGTGCCTCACACAATTCTTTATTTCCATTCACCTGGGCCAGGCACCGCAGCATCTGGGGCATGCAGACATGGATCGCGCATGGCCTTGGTTCTTCTGGAGCTAATCTTTGACAGGGGAGCGTGACACTTGGATGACAGAGACTGTAAAAGTCAGCGTTGTGTTCCCTCCGGAGCTTGGGAACACGTAGCCCCAGCTAGTGCCCCTAGGAGCTGGTCTTCTAAGCAATAATCCTACTGCCACCTGTTAGCATACAGATCTGTGCTGTGTGGTATGTTGGTTTCCTGTATGTGCCAAACCACCACATACTTGGTAACTTGAAATGACAAACATTCTCTCGCATTCTATAAGCCAGAGGTCTGAAACCGGGAACCATGGAGGAAGCAGATCGGGAATAGCCTGGCCCATCCCCCAACCCTCTCTCCTCTTCCAGACTGCGTGGCTGTCAGAACCACTGGGCTCACAGGTTGATCAGAACACCTTTAAAGTCTACTTATATCTTCAAATCTTTACCCCACTTCACATGGCTACCTCCTGTGCACATGTGCGTGCGTGTGTGCGTGCATGCGTGTGTGAGTGTGTGTGAGAAATATGTCACTCTGACCCTCTTTTTGTTCTTTTCTTGAGACAAGACCTGGCTGTTCAGCCCAGGCTGGGCTCAAACACACCATCTTCCTGCCTCAGCTTCCCTTAAGGCTGGGATTAAGGGCATGTGCCACTATAGTCAGCTTGGGTCTCCCATTTATCAGGGCACTTGTAATTAGATTGAAGCCTTCCAAATCCACCTCACGATCCTACCTGAAAGACCCCTAAGGTGGACCTAGAAGAACCCCTTGTCTTTACTTAGTGGCCCTCAGTGGTTTCCAAGAGTTGTGCCTGACAATCTAGGAGTGACTGGTCTCCCTGCCACCGACGACTTCCTCGGCCACTGGAAAGAAGCTGCAAGCCGTTTCGGTGTTGTCTTAAGTATTCACGGCACGGAGGACATGCTCTCTTGCCTCTTTCCTACTACTTTTGGCAATTTCCCCAGGACACATGTCCTCCTTAGTGAGGAAGAGCCCTGGGTCACGGATCAGGCTGCCCCCGAGACAGGGCACAACCAGATGCTCCGCCCCCAGTCGATGGGGCTGCAGAGAGCTCATCGTCACCTTGCCGCTGCTCCGTGGGACTTCCAGCCATTCACTGACGCCTGTGTTCTGTGACCAGAAAGAGAGTCACAAGTCAAACGGACGCCCAGGGTCAGTGCAAAAACACAAAGGCAATTACGGGGACAAAGGGAGGGTAGGGCAGGCTTGCTCCCTTTGACAGTGAACCTAACAGAAGTGCCCCGAGGCCTCCAGCCCCGCCCAGCGCCTGACTCCTCCACTCAGCGGGATGAGAGGGTCATGGAGCCCATTCACAGATTTCCCCTGCTGCGTGTTCCAGGGGCTCCAGGCCACCGCCCCTGAGGGAAATTCTGCTCTGGAGTCAAGCAAACACAGGACCTGTCTTTGAGGCCTGGAATCTCCAGAAATATGACATCAGTACAGACATCCCTGTTTTCATTATATATCATAGCATGCTCACAACCATTCAGAGGCTGGCTTGACCTGGTTATTGAAAGCTGGGTGTGGTAGACAGCTTTAGGTTGCTGGGATAAACTTTTAAACCAGGCACAGCTATGGAGGAAGGGATATTTTACTGAACCTTACAGATACAGGGGAAGTTCTATAATGTTGGCTCACTCTTAAAGGATGAAAGAGAGAGAGAGATGCCCCAAGTGGAAAAACCCAAAAGCCTCCTCACACAGCACACTTCAGGAACTCCAGGAGAAATGTAGGCACTTTGTATATTTTTAGAATGGAATTTAAATGTACCACCACACCTTAGAGCTGGACCCTAAGATCTACCCAATGGCACCTCTTCCACCCAGGTGGCTGCAGACCTAAGAAGTGTTAATAAAACTCCTGAATCTAATGGGGGACATTTTATTCAAACTACCACATTTTTGTCCTTGGCCCCCAATAGGTTTGTAATCATCTTACATTGTAAATTGTGTTTATTCTAAACTCAAAGGTATTTACAGTTTCTTACAAACTTTGGAAAGTCTTAGAGTCCCAAGTCTTTTTTGAGATTTAAGATTGATTTTAGCTGTGAGTCTTATAAAATCAAACAAGTTGGGGCTGGAGAGATGGCTTAGCAGTTAAGCGCTTGCCTGTGAAGCCTAAGGACCCTGGTTCAAGGCTTGATTCTCCAGGACCCACGTTAGCCAGGTGCACAAGGAGGCGCACATGTCTAGAGTTCGTTTGCAGTGGATGGAGGCTCTGTCGCGCCCATTCTCTCTCTCCCCCTCCCTCTTTCTCTGTCTGTCACTCTCAAATAAATCAATAATAAACAAAAAAATTTAAAAAAAGAACTTTAAAAGAACAAGTTATATACTTTTAACTTATAAAGGCCCATAGTAAACATTTTTAACTGTTATAAGGCATAGCTGGGCTGGAGAGATGGCTTAGCGGTTAAGCGCCTGCCTGTGAAGCCTAAGGACCTGGGTTCGAGGCTCAGTTCCCCAGGTCCCACGTTAGCCAGATGCACAAGGGGGCACACGTGTCTGGAGTTTGTTTGCAGAGTCTGGAAGCCCTGGTGTGCCCGTTCTCTCTCTCTTCCTCTATCTGTCTTTCTCTCTGTCTGTCGCTCTCAAATAAATAAATAAAAATTTAAAAAATTATTTAATAAGGCATAGCAAAGAGATGTCAAAACAATGTAAACTCAATAACCATCAAGTAAACATTACAGTTTTGTAGTTTAAGTTTGATATTATAACCAGTGACTGATAGTCTTTGGATTTTTTAAAAAATTTTGTCCCTCTAGCTGGGCTGAGTAGCCAGCAGTCTCTTTGGTAGTCTTTGTATAGTCTTGGTATATCTAAAAAATTTTTGGGTCTTTCTGGAAACCATGGTCCATTTTTTAAAGGTTTATTTTTTAGCCTACTTATGGGGGTCATTACATCTTGCCTATAAGTTGTATCTTAGTAGTGGCTCTTGAAACTGTGTATTTTATGACCACTCTACTCATTTTTTATGTTTTTGAAACCAACACCAGGTATGTAGGACACAGCCATATTTTTAATTTAGGGATGAAATATATCAGGACCTTGAAGAGCAGGCTTTTTTTTTTTTTTTAAGTTAACTTTAAAAAAAAAAAGAGTTTGTAATTTTGTCATAGTCTTTTTAAGGCATCTTTTCTATTATTTTAATGAGACTAGGGTCTTTTTTTTCCCCAGTATAAGGAAGTCTTTTTTTTGTTTGTTTTTGTTTTTTTAAATTTTTATTAGCATTTTCCATGATAATAAAAAAAAAATCCCATGTTAATTCCCTCCCTCCCCCCAACACTTTCCCCTTTGAAACTCCATTCTCCACCATATTACCTCTCCATCACAATCATTGTACTTACATATATACAATGTGTTTGACAACAGTAGCTTTAGTCTCGGTGTTCGTAATTTTAACTTGTTTGAGTTAAAATATTAAATCTCTGATACATTAGTCTATTAAAATTTAACTTGATTAAACTCTCTGGGTCTGGGCAGCAGAATGTAGCCAGCCCTTATATCAGTAGCCCAGTTTTAATATAATCTTTTGTAGACTTTTCTTTTCCTTAGAATGTTTATAAGTTAAGCCTCTAAACAATTTTCATTGTAAGCACAAAGTCTATGTCTGTTTTTCCAAAAACAAAGGTTTTGAAAGACTAAAATCAGATTTTAATTACCCCACTCCTGGTACCAATTTCTGTGGTAGACAGCTTTATGTTGCTGAGATGAACTTTTAGACCAGGCATAGAGATGGAGGAAGGGATACTTTACTGAAGCTTATAGATCCAGGGGAAGTTCTATAATGACAGAAAAAGTTGTTTCCCTTTTAAAGGAAAAAATGACAAGAGAAAAGCCCTAAAGCAGAAAAAGCCAAAAGCCACATCACAAAGCATGCTTCAAGAACTCCATGAGGGATTCAGGCCCTTCGTGTATGTTCAGACTGGATTCAAATGTACCATCACTCCCTAGAGCCGGGCAGTAAGATCCCTCCAGTGACACCTCCTCCACACAGGAGGCTGCAAATCCAAAAAGCTTTAATAAATCTCTTAAATATATTGGGTATACTTTTTATATTTTATTTTATATATTTACTAGAGACAAAGTGAATGGGTGTACCAGGGCCTTTTTTTCTTTCTTTCTTTTTTTTTTTTCAAGGTAGGGTCTCACTCTAGCCCAGGCTAACCTGGAATTCACTATGGAGTCTCAGGGTGGCCTGAAACTCATGGTGATCCTCCTACCTCTGCCTCCTGAGTGCTGGGATTAAAGGCGTGCGTGCACCACCATGCCTGGCTTTGCACCAGGGCCTTTATGCACTGCAAACAAACTCTAAACTTATGTGCTACCTTGTGTGCCTGGCTTATGTGGATTCTGAAGAGTTGAACCTGGGTCCCTAGGCTTCACCAGCAAGCACCTTAATGGCTAAGCCATCTCTATAGCCATTCTTTTGTTTCTAGAACTGTTTATTGACATCTTCCACCCTCCCTTTATCCACTCCTGAATCCCTTCTTTCCAGTTAGCCTATCTTTTATTTTCATGTTATTGTTTTCCACCCTATGATACAGGTGTGATGTAGGTAGCTTAAGCCACTGTGAGGTCACGAATGCCCTGGCCACTTTGTGTCTGGGAGACAGTATTTTAAGCACTCCTCCCCTTCTTTTGGCTCTTACATTCTTTCTGCCACCTCTTCTGCAATGTCCCTGAGCCTTGGAGGTATGATAGCGATGCCTCACTTACTGGTGAACACTGTCACTGGTCAGCACTTTGGTGAGTTTTGAGTCATCGCCGTGGCCACTATCATCTGAAAAGAGAAGCTTCTCTAACCAAAAGTGAGAGTGGCATTAATGGCCTAAACATAAGTATTTAGAAGCCAGTTTGGTGGGCATAATGTATCTAATATTTCCAGATAGCATCAGTAGTTCCCCCCCCCCACCAACCCCAGGGCTTTTTGACTTCCCATGTCGTAAGATTTTGGCTAGGTTTTGGTACCAGCGATGAGTTTCCTCCTGTAGAGCAGACCTCAAGTCCAATCAGAGAGCAGTTGTTTTCCCCAGTAATAGGCATGCCACTATTGTACCAGTAGGTTCAGCGGTAAGGCTATAGGGTCCACTGCTGGTTAAGACTGTTGTGACTTTTGTCTCCACACAGGCTGCATAGAGCTCTTTCTGGCATCCTGGAAGCTAGTCAACAGGGATGAGACTTCCAACTCAGCTCCAGCTTGATTTCTCAGTGGCCCCAAAGCTGGGTATCCTTCTTACCCTGGTACTTAGAAGGCGGAGAGGTAGGAGGATCATGAGTTCCAGGTCAACCTGGACTATGTAGTGAAACCCTGTCTAATAAACAAACATATCCATTTAACAGGTAAAAAGACTGAGGTCTGGAAAGAGTAAGTGGTCACAATGAGAACTGAGGAAGGAGAGATGGGCAGCTAATGCTCAGCTGTGGAAACCCTGCCCAGAGATTTTTCTGGGTAGTGCTGGGCCTCAGGGCTGAGCCTCCAGCCCGAGGAGCATCCTTGGAGGAGCATGTTACACTCAGGTGGCAAAGATTCAATCCAGGTTACTCACCACCATCCCTGGCCACACATCTCTCTTTCTCACTGGCTAAGTCATCCAATCACTGAAGAGACCTCCCTGATGGAGTTCCCACCAGTCTTCCCCCCTCCCAACATAGCACTCATCATGTTATAAATCTTGGAGTCTAATGGAGAAATAGGTTAGCTTGTCTTGTTGCTAAGATAAAATATCTGAAAGAAACAAGGGAGGAAAGATTTGTTTTGGCTTATGGTTTCAGAGAGATTTCAGCCCATCATGGAAGAGAAAAGAAAACATGAGGTAGAGTGTTCCTCACATCATGCCCAAGTTGGAAGCAGGCAGCAAGAATATCCTACCCGGGACCCACCTCCAGTTAGCTACTCAGCAACACCACCTAAGCCATGCCACCAGCATGGGGATTGAGGCATTAGAAACACATGAGTCTGGGGCGAGGTGATGTCAGGTTCAACAATGTTTGTTGAGGGTGTTTTTGGAAGAAGAGTTGCTCTACCCCGTCCCCACTCCCTCACCACGGCATGCATCTTTATGCCAAAGAACTCACCCTGGTAGCCAGTATTAGCACCCAGGCCAGGTTGTATTATATGACTACCTTGCTGTGGTCTTCATGGGTAAGAGCTAGAGTGGACATCTAACCACACTATAACTGCCACTGTCTCCTTGCAGGGGATTGGGAGTGAGGACAGAGAGGTCCGAAAGCCTGCCTGCTCTCATCGAGGGACAGTATCCCAGAAGCCATAGATGTCTGCCTTCTCTCCTAAAGCAGAGGAGGATGGTCCACGGAGGCAGACAAAAGGAGACAGAGAGAAGAGAAATGCCAGTTAGAGGTGTGACTATGCCCAGCCCAGCTTGCATGCCTAGAAGAAATGGCTGTCCCTTCTGCTGAGCCAGAGGTCTCTATTTCCTGACAGACAGAACTGACTCCTTAAGCCACAAGAGTGGGCTTCTGCTCCCTGCAGCTGAAGGAATTTTGTTCCAGCACAAGTGTGGCCCACGTGTGGGCTTAGTGGAGTCCCCAGGACTCTGCATGGAAGGACAGCCATCCAGCCGACTCTCGACCCCACATGAAAGTGGAGCTGGATGTTGGTCATGCTTATGTCAAAGTGACCCCATCGTGAGAGGAAGGTCTCTAGGTGCTTTCCGAACCCCATGGGCTTTGAAGATAGATCAGGCCTCCCTGCAGTGAGAGAGGGATAGGGCCAAGAAAATCATTTCCAATAATGTAAGTATTGGGAAAGACATGTTGTGTCAGGAAGGAACGTCACACCAAGCAGTGGTCTCTGGGCACTGCTCCAGCTCTTGATGAGTGTCCTCACCTTGACAGGTTCCCACAGGGATGACAGCATTGCTATCAAGACAGGAAACTCGGGAGCAAATGCCTTAACCACTAAGCCATCCCTCCAGCCTGAAAAGGGGAATTTGTTTCCCAGGCCTCCCACAAATTGCCACACGCTTTGGGGATTTAAACAGCAGAAATTTAGAACTGGGGGGAATGACCCACTAGTTGAGGACAGTTTCTTACAAAGCCCGATGACCTGGATTCGATTCCCCAGTGCCCATGTAAGACCAGATGCACAAAGTAGCACATGTGTATGGAGTCTGTTTGCACTGACAGGAAGCCTTGGCACACCCTTTTTTTTTTTTCTCTTTTTCTAGTAGATAACTTAAAATATATTTTAAAAGCAGACATTTATTCTCCCTCAGTGTTAAAGTTTAGACCTGAATGCCCTTCAGAGACAGGCTGATGAGAGTTGATTGGATCATGATGGTCATGAACTTGACCCAAGATGCTCAGAAATGGACCTTGTGAGAGGGAGCAAACCATGAAGGACATGGCTTAAAAGGCGATATTTTGTCCTCAGCCTCCCTTTCTCTCTCTCTTCCTCTCTCTCTCTCTCTCTCTGCTCTCTCATTCCTTCTTCTCCTTCCTGGCCACCATCCAGTGAGTAGCTGAGCTCTCCCACACACTTCCGCCATGGTGCTCTTCCTCTCCATGGGTGCGTAGCAAAGGACCGCAGACTAAGTCCCACCTTGGAAACCAAGAGCCAAGAGGAGCCCTTCTTCTTTTGACTATTTAAAAGGTATTTTCTCACAGTAACAGGAAGCTGACTGACACACACAGTTCTATATGTCTGGAGCCTGGAATCAAGGGGCTAGCAGGGCCTCTCTTTCCCCCAAAGGCCCAGTAGAGAATCTCCTCGCCTTGTCATTCATTTGTGCACACATGTGCACTTGCACCAGAATCCCAAGCTATGAATGGCGTCCCAGCCCCCCAGTGAAGATGTTGATGGGCAAGTGACAAGTGTTCTCTGTAGGGCTATGCAGAGAGACGGGTGAGGGACCCGGGGCAGGATGGAGCATTGTGAGTGCTTGGCTGGGCATCGGAAGGGAAGAAACTGCCCCTCCTGGGCTGCCCGCGGGGAGGTGCAGCCTCCTCGAGGACTGTCCGCCAGTCCTGAGGACACTTGATGAGCAGTGGGCATGGGCCACAAGAACTGTGCCCTCTGTGCCTTTCCTTCTTCCCAGAGCTGGATGGCTCACACTATATATGCTGTAAGTTGTCAAACCAGCTACCTCAGGGGGATGCCCACTGGGGACCCGTTTTCCCCCTTATCGTCACCTGCTTCTGCACGCTACCCTGGGGCTGCCTCCCCCGGCTGCTGCAAGCCGTTCCTTTCTTCTTCTTCAGCCCCGGCCTCACTGTTTTCTCTCAACCCTCCACCCCGATGTGTGAACTAAGATAATGCACTCTTCCACCCAAACTGGAGTAAATCACCAAGCGACAGAGAAAGTTCAGTTTCAACACGAGCGAAAATTGAATTTATCTTGGAAATGTTTTATTCTTCCAAAAGTTCACTTTGGCAAAGTCTAATGTACAGAAAAGCATGAAATACTACGGCTCCGGATGAGGCAACTTCTTCAAGTAAGCATTAAGCCGCAGGGTCCGAATCCTGCCTCCGCTCGTCAACCACTCTCTTTAACTCAAATGCCCGTCAATGTCCCTGCTAAATGGGAGTCTCGTGCACATCGCATCTTATCATAATGTCACAAAACCCATAGAATTACAAATCAGGTTTAAGGCAGAAAACATGACAGGCAAGTATAAGTACATAAGAAGTACATTAACTATCCGTCTTCATTCAAGCCTACCTCTCAGCTCAGACCCACTCTGCGTGCGGCTCAGCTGGAGGAGGCCTAAGATCCATTTTAGAGTGGACTGAAATATAAATGACAGTTCACTCTGCACATGAACATAGACAACTGTATAAAATATTTAAATAAAGACAGGCAAGAACAGAGGATTGCCATGAAGCCTTTGGCAGACTCAGCCTTGGGGAATTTACCAGCTTGAGATTCATTACAAATTTCATCTTTAATGTTATTTTTAGTTCAATATTTTGTAGCACTCAGAAGTAAATCTTGGTGTGCTGTCTTCTCTTCCCCTGGCTTCCTCTCCTTCAGTGTCTGGTCCTTTAGTTTTACTGAAACCTAATACGGTTTCAATAAAATTGATTTGTGACGTCGCCGTGCCGTGTGTTAGCAGCTCCTCTTTCTCAATGTGATGGGGTGGCAGGGGAGAACTGCTGTGTGATTTGGCAAAGTGAGGCGGATGGCTCCTGATTGGAGAATAAATTGACGTGAACCTAGAAGCTACCTGCTGTAACGTGAACACTGCCCATTTCTGTCACTCCTGCATGCTCACGTTTGGAAGTCGTGGCCTTGTAATCCATTCCTGACTGGATCACCCCAAACGCTGTTTGCAAAAACAGAAAGGAAGCTGGGTTTTCTGTAATTACTTGTAGTTACCTTTTCCCTGGTGGGACAAAAGACCCAACCAAGAGCAAATGGTCGACGGGAGGAACGTGTTTTAGCTTACGGTCTCGAGAGGAAGCTCCATGGGGACAGGTTGGGAGTGTGGCGTGAGAAGAGGCTGAGCCTCGCTTTTGTCAGAGCAGGTGGGAAAGTTCAGTGGGAGAGAGAGCTGAATGAACACTGGCAAGCTGGGACTACGGAGTCTGAGGTCCTCCCCAGTGACCACCTCCTCCAGCAAGGCTCCACCTCCCAGTGGCCACCTGCTGGGGACTCATCATCTGGAACGTGTGAGTTTACGGGGGACAGCTGATTTAAACTGCCACACTGCTCTTCAGCTGCTCTGTTCATGTGGTTCTCCACCTGCAAGCCCCTAGCTAGCTTGTCACTTCCAGATGAAATTCCCAAGAAAGGCATCCGTCCCCAGTCCCCACCTAGGGGTGGGAGGGGACAGGCTGGCCCTTCAGTCATACAGAAAGGCTGGCATGGGGGCTGAACAAGGCTTGTCTGGGGAAGAAAGGCAGCAAATGGTGACTTCCTGCCCATCTCCTGAGCCCCTAAAGTCCCTGATGGGTTTTGGCTGGGCTAGAATGGGAGAAGATCATTTGTGGTATCAGGGTAGGCTTTGGCTCCCGGCCCAGGAAGGTGAGCTCAGAACAGCCTCAGAAATGGACATCAGACATGACTCTCACCTGGACCATGAGTTTTCCCAGATGGACACCTCATGGACAAACTTTCCTTTTGCCCAGAGTCTTGGCTTTTCCATATCCAAATTAGATCTGACCTGCAAGCTGTGGCGCCCACCTGTCATCCCAGGACTCAGGAGGGTAGAGTCAGTTGATTGGGAGTTCAGCACCAGCCTGGGCGACATACACTGTGAGACCTTGTCTCACAAACCAACCAAACGCAGTGATTGCATGGCCTTTGCTTTCTGCGGCAGTAGGGCTCTGTGAGCAGAGGGAGACATAGCCTCTTTTGGTGTGATGGCTGTGTTTAAGGATATAAAAGCTGAGGAAGAGGAAAAGGTGGCTATATGAGAAGCCCACAACTAAGTGAATCTCACAAAATGTGGAAACTAGATTTGCAAGTGAACCTTCCTCCCAGGAGCACTAATCTTACAGCAAACAGCGTCCAGGTAGCCCGAACACACGCAGGTGGATGTTGGTGGTGATTGCTCCTGGAAGATCTTTCTACAGCCACTTGTTTTTTTTTTTTTTGTTTTTTTTTGTGTGTGTGTGTGTGTGTGTGTGTGTTTGCAACCACAAAGAGATAGAGAGAAGAGAGACAGATAGAGAGAGAGAATGGGCACGCCTGGGCCTCCAGCCACTGCAAACGAACTCCAGACACATGTGCCCCTTGTGCATCTGGTTTACGTGGGTCCTGGACAATCGAACCTGGGTCCTTTGGTTTCATAAGTAAATGCCTTAACCCCTAAGCCATCCCTCCAGCCCGCCCCCCCTTAATGATCTTTCTAAAGAAAGGCCTCAACAGGATGCTATGTGAGGGAGGTTAAGACAACCAGAGAAAAGTATGACTTCGGACCTCAGAGCAAAACCAGCTTAGAGTCTGGGACACAGAGAAGCTGGTCAGAGAGTCACTGGTCAGGCAGTACTAATGGTAGCTGGGATTTATGAGCTGACCTTCTGACATAGCCATCATTGGATTATAGTCATTCCAAATCTCCAGCAATCCCAAATTTATATTTCAAACCTAAGCCATATGAACTGCTATGGTTTGGATGCAAGCTGTCCCCTGACAAACTCAGGAAGCTTACTATGATCCCCAATTGGTGGTGCTGTTTTAGGAGACTGTGGAATCTTTTTTTTTTTTTTTTTTTTTTTTTTTTTTTTTTTTGATGTGGAGCCTAGCTGGTGGACCCAAGGTTGTAAGGAATGGACTAGAGGGTTATATATGCTAGCCCTGCCTCTGGTCCTGTTCCCCACTTCCTGATCAAGTGAGATGTGAGGGTCTGCCTATCACACCTTCCTTGCCGTGATGGGTGGAACCCCCCCACCAAAAAAAAACCAAAACACCCAAGTCGTTCATCTCTCTTAAGTAGCTCCTGTCAGTATTTGGTCACAGTCTTGAGAAAAGTATCTAGCTCATAACAATGAGAATTAGCAGCAGTGGCACCCATCCAGGGTTAGGAAGGTTGAATGGTGCACAAGTGCCCGGCTCGCTCGCTTACTTCAGTCGATACCTCACTTGCACTCTGAGTGGAGAGGAGACACATTTTAGGAAGATCCAGAGGATCCCTGGCCCCCTTGGCAAGTCTTCCTCTTGATGGGCAGGCGTACTCTCCCTTGCAAGGCAGGTGATGCGTAACAATGACCAGGATGGAGGAAGAGCTCTCTGGGTCCATAGGTTGAGTGTGGCTCCCTGAAATCAGGAAGCTTGATTGAGGCAGAGGGTCTGACGAAGAGATGTGTGGAAGGAGTGCTCTCAGATGGAAGTGGTAGCGGGGAGAAAAAGCTGGGAAGGACAGATAAAGAAACCAGGTGAAGGGGCTGGAGGGATGGCTTAGCAGTTAAGGCTTTTGCCTGCAAAGCCAAAGGACCTCGGTTTGATTCCCCAAGACCCATGTAAGCCAGTTGCACAAGGTGGTACATGTGTCTGGAGTTTATTTATAGTGTCTGGAGGCCCATTTCTCTCTCTCTCTCTCTCTCTCTCTCTCTCTCTCTCTCTGTCTCTTTCCCTCTCTCACTCTTTCAAATAAATATAGTAATTAAAATAAAATAAACTTAAAAAAAGAAACCAGGTGAAGAAACTGGTATCCCAGGATCGGAGCATGGGATGGACAGTACAGATGCACACAGACAGACAGACAGACAGGGTGGCAGAGAGACTTCTCTGTGAGCCTGGCTGGACGGAGAGTCAGCCAGGAGGCTCGTCAAGCACACTTCTAGTTGTCTACGGGCGTATCTCCAGGGAGAACTGACTAAGCAGGGAAGACCGAAAGCCAGCGACACCGACACTCTGCCCCTTTGGTTTCCGGCCACCATGATGTGAGTTGCAATGCCACCCCCCCCCCCCGCCACGGTAGACCGGGATATGCTGAACTCTCCAACCCCCAGGACAAAATCCTTCCTCCTTTCAGGTAGTCATGTCAAGCATTCTGTCATGAGAGGAGAAAAGCTAGCAACGCAGGTGTCTTTCTGGGTGTTGCAGACAGTTCCGCGTTGCTGGGATCAATATCCAAGCCAGGCGCAGACTATTGGAGGAAGGGGTTTATTCCAAGCTCATGGATCCAGGAGGGAAGTTCCATACATCCAAGCAGAGAGGAGCAACCAAACAGCCGGCCAACACAGAAAGCAGCAAGAACGAACGGGTAGCAAGCAGTAGGGACCCGGGCGGAACTCAACCTTCTCTGCATGCTTTTGGGCTGGAAATCAGATCCATGCCCCAAACACACCTTAGGGCTGGACTTCAGGATCCTCCCCTCCCCCCAGTGACACATCCCTCAGCCAGGCAGCTGGAGATCCAAGTTACAATGTGTAATAACATGCCTGGGTCTATGGGGGCATACATCCAAATGACCACACTAGGGGACCTGGCTCACATGACGGGGACCAAGGCATTCTATAGGAGGCCATCTGGAAGCTGGGAATTCCTGAGCAGCATGATTTAGTCCCAAGTCCAAATGTTTGAGAACCCCAGGACTGAGTGGGTGCTGGTGCAAGTCCTGCGGGCCAAAGGCTGGGGTCCTGATGTCCAGGGGCAGGTGAGGAGTATACCTCAGCTCCAGGAAAAAGAGAACAACCTCCTTTCCTTCTCTTTGGCTCCATCCTAGCTGCAGCAAAATGGGTAACACCCACCCACATGGAGAATGGGTCTTCCTCCCCCACTCAACCCACCCATACTTGCATGCCAAGCCCCTCTGCAAACACATGAAAAAATGCCAGACCACTTCTCAAACTGTTTCTTCAACCAGTGACAACGACTCCTACATTTATCCACTCCCCACTCCCATGGGGAACTCTGATGTGTTAATGATACCGAAAGTTACCCTACTTTGAAGCTGGAGGTTTGAGCTTTCATTTATTTTTATGTTTATTTATTTATTTGAGAGAGAGAGAGAGAGAGAGAGAGAGAGAGAGAGAGAGAGAGAGAGAGAATGTGCGTGCCAGAGCCTCCAGCCACTGCAAGCGAACTTCAGACACATGTGCCACCTTGTGCATCTGGTTTATGTGGTTACTGGGGAACGGAACCCGGGTCTCTGGCTTCTCAGGCAAGCTCCTTAACTGCAAAGCCATCTGTCCAGTCCAGGTTTGAGGTTTAAGCTACTCAGAAGTTATTTCCAGGAAAGGTGACTCCCAGGGGTTGCAAACAATTCCCAAGAGACTCATGTGTTTGTTACCATTCAACAGAACAGCAGCACCATGTGCCCCCCTGGCAGGGGTAAGGTACTGCCAGCAGAGGCCAGCACCGTTGTCTGGCTTGGAAGCTCTGTTATTTTCTCCTTTGCTGTGGTTCACATCTGAAATGATCCCCACAAGCTTGGCTGTTCGAACACTTGGTCTGCAGCTGGCGGCGCTGTTTTGAAGGTTGTAGAACCTTGAGGAATGTGACCTAGCAGGCAGAAGTGGGTCACCTGGAAGGTGCTGTCTAGGTCTCTGGTTTTGGATCTGCCAAGGTACAGACAGGAGAAGCCCTGAGCATCCACTGCTGCAGCCGCCATGCCTACCCCACCATGCCTGCCCCAGACTGTCTTCAAGCCCCGAGCCAAAGTCACTCTTCCCTCTCTTAAATAGTTTCTATCAGGCATTTTGCCTCAGAGGTAAGAAAGGTAACAAATACACCAAATGAGCTGAGATTTATATTCCAAATCATGAAGACAGAAAGACTTGGGTGGGAGAGATGGCTCAATGGTTAAGGAGCTTGCCTGCAAAGCCCAACAAACAGAGTTAGGTTCCCCAGTGCCCACATAAAAGCCAGATGCCCAAAGTGGAGTGTGTGGGTCTGGAGTTGGTTGGCAGCAGATAGAAGCCCTGGCGTGCCCATTCTCTCTCTCTCTCTCTGCTTGCAAGTAAATAAAAATATATATATATATATATATATATATTTTACAAAGGACTCGCTGTGCTCCAGTGGCTTCAGGGGTTCCATCAGAGGGAAGATGGCGAAGGGTTAGGGCTGGGGAAGAAGGAAAGCTGCCATCCTGATGACTACAGCTTAGGAGAGGAAAGGGTTAAGCTGACAGTGGCAAGAGGGGACAGCTTTGCTCCCGTCCCCTGACCATGACACCATTCCACAGAAGTATCGACTGTCAGATTGCCTGTAAAGCATTTCCCACACTGTCTGGAACATAGTAACCACTCAATAAATGTTCACTTGTTATTATTATCATTTTCCTAAATGGTGAGGTCAAAACAATTAGCTGAGTTTTTCATTTTAATGAAAACTCTGATGAGATAATCATTGCAGGGTAGAGAGGCTCTGAAGCCCCCGTGAGCTGGAATGATTAAAATGCAGTTCATTAAGTGGCGGCCATGACTGCATATAGATTTTCTTACACGCTGACAACAACCGAGTTGTGGGTCCACTCATGTTAGGAAGGGTTCTGAGGCTGAATCCAGGGAGGACTTTCTGGATTAATTACCACTGTGCACAGCCAAGCAGAAGGGTAGGCAAGGGCAACAGGTGACAGCCCTGTCCTTTGGAACTGCTGGAATTCATGGCTTTTCTTTTTCGTTCAAGAAGGCAGGTTATCAGAGCTGCTTTGCTCTTTCAGCAGCAACTGGGACCTTTGGGGGTTTCTGGTTTGCAGAGGCGAGATGAGCAAGACACCCCTTGAATGCACCAGATGTAAACGTGACTCTTCAGCCCTGCCAAAGTTTTCCCAGGGAAAGAAAGGAGAGAGGAAAAAGAGGAGAGGATGAGAAATACGGAAAAACAATGACTTGCAGCATAATGGGAAAAAGTCCACACAAAAAAGGGGATTGGGGCTACAGAGATGGCTTAGTGGTTAAGGAGCTTACCTGCAAAGCCAAAGGACCCAGGCTCAGTTCCCCAGGACCCACGAAAGCCAGATGCACAAGTTGGCGCATGCATCGGGAGTTCATTTGCAGTGGCTGGAAGCCCTGGTGTACCCATTCTCTCTCTATTGCTCTCTTTCTCTCTCTGCCTATTTCTCTCTCTTTCCCTCAAATAAATAAATATTAATAGAACATATTTTTACAAAGAGGATTAGTCTACAGAATATGTGTGTGTGTGTGCATAATTTTCTGTTGTAGTTGCCTTTTTGTTGACAGGATAAAGCACCCGACTAAAAGCAACCAACTAGAGGAAAGGTTTTAGTTTGGCTTATGGTCTGCAGAGGAAGCTTCGTGGCAAACATGGCATGAACAGAGGCTGGGCATCCCCTGTGTCACAGAAGGTAGAGAATAGCTGCAGGAGAATGAACCAAGCTCTACCAAGGGGGAGCTGGCTGCAACACCCAAAAACCGGCCCCCAACAGCACACCTCCCCCAGCAAGCCTCTACCCCCCAGATTGCCACCAGCTGAGGACCAAACATACAAAATACATGAGTTTATGGGGGGACACATCTGATTCAAACAACCACAATGGCCACAAACAAAAAGGACAAATTCTCAACAGAAAGGCAGGCGAGATCTACGATCTCATGGATGAAACTAATGGCCACAAATGAAAGCTGGTCTCCACTGTCAGGTTTCCATGATATTTGAATGCAAATGACGCCCGATGCTCTAATTTGGCCACAGTGTTGAGTGTGATGCTAGCTATGGGGCTGGGAGAGTATGAGGAGTGAGTCGGGCAGGCTCACATCCCACACTTCCTGCGCTGGGTGGTGGTGGTGGTGGGGCTGACGCTACAGAGTGGAATCGTGAATGTGCCGAGCTTTGGCCCTTCTGTCCTCTCTGCCTCTGGGTGTACACTCTAGAAGAAAATTACCTTTGGAGATTCCTATGCTTGGTGTGCTAGTAAGAGCTAAGATCAATCAAGCTACCCGTCAATGGGGAACAGGGTAGAGAGAGAACAGTCCAGATGTAATGTCAGCAAGGGATAAACCCAGCCCCAGCAACGCCACATGACTTCCAGCCACATGCAAGGAGCATGATAACAGACTATGATCACAGGATTTAACACGTAGCCAGGTTGGGATGAGGAACGTTCAACAAGACCTCACTGTTACCAATAATGGTCCAATATCTTCTAATAGGAACATGGTCGTATGTTTGAGTAATTACAAAGGTAATTTAAAGATCCTGACTCAGTCACACACAATCGGACAGGCGGCAGTGGGAGACCGGTGGACAGACATGACTGCTGTTTCTGTCCCCCTGATGGCCTGTGCACTTGTCCCCCAGGACCGTTCACTGGTCAGATTCACCACGTGATCTGGCTACCTGGGGAAGGCAGAGAGCAGCTTGCCTGCCAGGTGCTGGTGGGAACCCGCGGGCGGAGGGCAGGCTGCAGGGCCCTCACTCACAGTGGGGAGCGCAGATCAAGGCCCGCATGGTGCTGTCTTTCAAAGGCTCCTGGGCAGCGCGGTACTTTGGGGGACTTGTAAACCACGGGAATAAACATTTCCCTGGACCCCTGCTCTTGGTGTTCATGATTCCCACCACGTCAGTCCCCACCGAGCACTGCGATGGATGACCAATAGCTGCTCAGGGAGGCTCCTCGCACCTTTGGGCATAGCATCGCTGACACAGAGAACCGGGCTTGTGTTGGGAGCTGCATTAGGGGAAGCAGCCTGCCGCCTCTGGTTGAAGCAGGTCTCACAGCCCAGACCTTCTCTTCACTGGCCTGGTCTCCCTCCACTCTGCTTCCTAGGCCCAGCTTGGTGCCAGCTCTTTGGGGAGGCTCTACTCCCTGCCTCTCCCATGTGTTTATTTACTTTCATACTGATGAGAAATCTTTCTCTACTTTCTTTAATGTCAACAGGTGGTCCCTGGACAGCCCAAGCAGGGGAGGCATTCAGTAGCCGACTTTCCCTTTTGGTCTTTTTTGGTTAATCCTTCACCTTCCTTGTCACCTACCACTCCTCCTCTCTTTAGGTTACATGCTCATCTCCTGTGCCGTGCTGAGCCCCTGAGAAGACATTCTGGTCACCCGCACTGTCTCCTTCAACTCCTTACCTGCTTAGCAGGCAGAAGGCTCTGTTTTGAGAAAGAGGTATCGAATAGAGAATGCCCTTTCCATCACTGTTATTAAAATATTAAACACAGATGCTCCTCCACCTACCTGGGGTTACACTCTGGCACACCCACTGTAAATTCAAGATAAACACATTTGATGTGTAATCTATCAAAATAAGAGCTTAACTAGCCTGCTAAGTTAAGCGTACATAACCACGATAAGAATACAGTTGGGCAAAATCATCCAACACAAGGCCTCCTTGAATAAGGTGTTGAATATATGTGGTAGTTTAAATGGATGGCCCACAATATATTCAGAATTTTTTTAAACAAGAAAATCATTTTATTTTAGTGAATTAAATGGTATGAGAACAAGAATTATGAATTAAACTGCCCAAGAAGATTAGACCTCTTTTTTAAGAAAAAATTTATTATGTTCTTTTTTAATATTTTATAATTAACAACTTCCATGATTGTAAACAGTATTCCATGGTAATTCCCTCCTCCCTGCCAATTTCCCCTTTGAAACTCCACTCAACATCATATCCCCTTCCCCTATCAATCCCCCTCTCTTTTATTTTGATGTCATCATGTTTTTCTCCTAGTATGATGGTCTTGTGTAGGTGGTGTCAGGCACTGTGAGGTCATGGATACCCAGGCCATTTTGTGTCTGGAAGATTTCATTGTAAGCAGTCCTACACTTCCTTTGGCTCTTACATTCTTTCTATCACCTCTTCCGCAATGGACCCTGAGCCCTGGAAGGTGTGATAGAGATATTTCAGTGCTGAGCACTCCTCTATCACTTCTTCTCAGCACCATGGTGCCTTCTGAGTCATGCCAAGGTCACTGCCATCTGAAAAGAGAAAGTTCTGTAATGAAAAAGTGAGAATAGCATTAATATATGGGTATAAACATTAAGAGAAGTGCTTACTGGGCAGTTTGATAAGCATAGTATGTACTTTTAACCAGACAGCAGCAGACGCTATACCCCTAGGGCTCATGACTACCCCTGTTGTACGTTTTCAGTATCAGGGATGTATTTCTTCCCATGGAGAAGGCCTCCAGTCCAATTAGCAGGCAGTTGTTTTCCCCCAAACAGACTTGCCACTATGGCACCCATTGGCTCATTTGGCCTGGCTGGCCAAATCTAAGGCTTGCAGTCTCTACTGTGGAGTATCTTCACTGGTGATTTCTCTCCCTCCCATTGAACTGCATGCAGCATGACTTTTCTCAGCTTTCTGTCAACTGGTCTACATGGAGGAGGTTTTCAGCTCAGCTCCAGCAGGATTTCTCAGTGGCCTTGCAGCCCAAGTATGTGGAGTCTTCAGCAATAGGGTCTTACCATCTATTCCTGGTGGGAAACCAAAGGCCTCAGCAATGGCCTGTAATGTTTTGGCTGGAGGAAGTGTTACTGTTGGTGGGTCTTAGGGTCCAACCCTAAGGTGTGCTGGTGGATTTGGAATCACAGTCTAAAGATAGGCAAAGTGCCTGAGCTCTGCCTCGAGTTCTGAAGTGCGCTTGCTCATGCTGCTACTGTGCTACTGTGGCTTGTGGTCTCTCTCTCTCTCTCTCACTCTCTCTCTCTCTCTCTCTCTGCTTGGACCTGTGAAAGCAGACTAGCTTCTTCTGCCATTATGGAACTTTCCCTGTTTCAATAAATCCCTTCTTGCCATAACTGTGCCTGGTCTGCAAGTTCATCCCAGCAACCTGCAGCTGACTGCTACAATATCCCATACATTTTTTTTTGAATGCTTATATAAAACACACACACACACGCACACACACACACACACAGAGAGAGAGAGAGAGAGAGAGAGAGAGAGAGAGAGAGAGAGAGACCTCAGTCCACAGTAGAATCCCAGCTACTTACTGCCATAATCATGTGGTTTGTGGGGATGATATGGCTTGCTGTGGCTCCTCAGAATTATGAGGGAGTACTGTGTCACTTACCACCGGCCTGGGAAAAGACCTACGTCGATAAGTCAAAGCACAGTCCCTATTGAATGCCCATCACTCTGACGCTACTTCAATGCTGACAGGTCGTAAGTTGAGCCATCTGCCTTCCCGAGACCACGAGACACAGAGGGACCAGTGCCCGCTCCGGGAGCTGCTCTACCCACCAGCACCACGCAGGCAGTTGCTTGAACTTGAACAACTCAGCATCCAAATGTCTAAGATCCATGCCAGGCTCAAGCTACCCAGAACCTTGAAGTGCCTGAGGATCTGAGCAGGAGCCTGGACTTCTGTCTCATCTTGTGTCTGCTGCCCGTGGTGACCATAGCCCCCTCGCCTGTCTCATGCGCCACCTGAGGATGGAGGGAATCAGGGAACCATCCATGAGAAAGGGCTTTTCTTTTTCTTTTTCCTTTTTTGGTTTAGACAGGAACATTCTTCCGTAGTTCCTGATTTGTGTTTGAATAATTAAATCGCCCAATCAAGAGAGGCTTACTGAGCATGCAGAATGCACTGGTAATTCCTCTAGGCCGAAGGATGTTGAGAGGTTTCCATCCAGCCCTCTAGTAGTTATCAGCGTAGCTGCAGGGGACAGAAGAGAAATCAAAGAACACAGAGTTCCGGGTGCTGCTCAGTGAATAGGGTGCACCAAAGCTTAGGAGAGTGAGGGAGCAGGCTGTCTTCTTCAAGAAGTAGCAGCTCGGAGGGGATGCTGTCTGCTCAGGAGTGAAGTTCAAGGGAGACTCACTGGGTGCGGTGGTATGCAGACAGTGATCCACTTGCGTCCCCATGACGCTCAAAGAGCTCAGGGGCAGATTGGTGGTACCCTACTTCCAGCTCCACCAGCCACAGAGCCTTTCTGCCCTTCAGGGGAGATATCCCAGAGAGCCAAGGAGCTAATATCAGCATCCCTCACCTATAACCTCCTTCTGCACCTTTGTCAGGGACGATCCTGGCCCAGTCTGTGTCATGTCCCAGCAGGTCTGAGACCCAGGTACACTCTGCAGTGACCAAGGGATGAACACGAGTGTACCCTCCCGAGTGAGCTACTGGCCCTTCCCAGCTTCACCGAGCTGTCTTCTAGGATCCCCTTCCAAACTAACTGCTCGCACGAGTCTCTTTGGCTAGGAAGAACCCAACCTAAGGCAAGCTGCACTGTGAAACACCTGATGGGTGTGTCCGCTCACACCTCCCACCTGCTCCAATGGGAGGTTCATTTGGGAGAAGTCTTGGCATTTTTGTCCCCGTTTTCGCTGTGTCTGCTTCCCTCATGGAAGGGCCTGCCCCTCCCTCACCCCATCCCAGTCTCCCCATCACACCCACACCCTTGTTTACCAAATGTTCAATTTTGGTTATGTTACTATAAAAACCAAGCAGCTGGCAATTCCAGCTTGATTAGCAGGTCTCCAGTTTTGATTAGTAAATTACCGCGGTAATCAAGGTTAATTCTCATTGCAGTGCTCAGCAATAGATTTTATATTTTGCAGGGAAATGGTCTTACTGCCTGAGATGGAGAACATTTCATTAAAGGAACCCAAAGATAGGAATAGAGGGATGTGAATTCCAGCAGTGAGGAGAATAGACACCTGTATGAGACCCCTCTCTGGTCCTGCCTTCAATGTAGCTGGTCTTGGGGTCCAATAGAGTTTGGACAAGGCCTGTTGAGAAATAGCAGTCCAAAGCCCCAGGGACTTCTGAGTGCCACCGAGAGACCCAGGAACAGTTTTTGCAGGGACTGACAGCCAGTGAGCTAGGGTCAGTTACCCCAGCTGCTGAGGGTCACGGAGGCATTTCTCAAGATCCCAGGTTGATCAATATCTTTAAATGCCTCAGGGGATGTAAAAGAAAGAGCTTCTGTCAGGCCCGGTGAAGGGGCAGCTCTCTGGTCCCTGGGCTTGGGGAGGTGGTCTTTTTTGAGCAATGAATGGCACCCACAGAGGCACTCAGGAGGCACAGAGGCTAAGGGAAAGCTCTTGGAATGATGGAGCCTTGCAGCTCAATTTCTGAGGTCGTGTTGGGTCTCATATTTTTTGGCCTCTGGGTGGTGGGCATGTTCTCAGGTTGCAGATGGACAGTCAGGGTCAGAGGGAGGGAAAGGTGGTCCAAGGCCACCCAGGAGCACTCTCGGTGTGCACAGCACCGCTGCCACTCCCTGAACTAAGCTCACTGATCAATGTCTGTCCTGTATCAACTAATCATTTTAAACTGTATCGATTTATTTAGTTGCACGTGTGTGTGTGTGCACGTGTGTGTGTGCGTGCTGAGCGTGCGAGGGCCTCTTTCCAGTGCAAATGAATGTCAGACACTTGGACCACTTTTTGTACCTTGCTTACACGGGCAGCTTGGGAGTTGAACCCAGGCCCAGCTGGCTTTGCAAGCAAGCACCTTTCACCACTGAGCCATCTTCTCACCTCTGACAATTGTTTCAGTGTCTTTCTGGGATGTGAACAATGGCAGCCCATAGAATTCACATAAACTTCATTTAGAAGGAGAAATGAGCAGTGGTTAATGTGTAGACAGCACAAGCAGGCCTCTTCCTGCTCAACACCCCCAGAGACAGAAGAAAACCCGTGGGCGGCTCTGCCTTCCATACATCAGCCCCACATGGGCTCACGCCCATTATCTAAATGCCCTCTGGATCAGAGCACTGGCTGGTTGTAACTACCTGGGTGCCAAGATGATCAAGCCGCACTGCCGACTCCGCCTCATTCTTCCTTCCCTACAATGGAAGCCACTGTGTACACTCATATACATTGTGCTTCTGGAAACCTTTCCTCAGGGCCACCACGTGGGGGGAAAACAGCAACAACAACCCTTTGACATCTATCCTTCGAATATCATTTGTCAATCAGGTTTTCTTTTTCTTTCTTTCTTTCTTTCTTTCTTTTTTTTTTCTTTTCTTTTCTTTTTTCTTTTTTTTTTTTTTTTGAGGTAGGGTCTCACTCTAGCCCAGGCTAACCTGGAATTCGCTCTGTATTCTCAGGCTGGCCTTGAACTCATGGCAATCCTCCTACCTCTGCCTCCCGAGTGCTGGGATTAAAGGCGTGAGCCACCATGCCCCGGCTCAGTCAGGTTGTGGTGTGCCCTTCTTGAACACTGACTGAGAATAAGGCCCTGTGGAGTCATGGAGATGACCAGGGACCAGAAAGCAATGGAACCCAAGTGGTTTCCTTGGCAAAATATGACTAAGTTATCATACTTATTTGTGTGATGAGGTCAGGAGTTCTCCTGTCTTGGGAAATGCCAAGCTTATGAGGAAGGTTAAGCATTGATTCTTTACTACCAACATGGTGGCTGGACTCAAAGTCCATCCAGATTTGTCCTCCTCTGTCGCATCACTTCACAGTTCTGTGACCTTGAGCAAGGCACTGACTTCCTTGTATTTCCACATCTCCATTTGCTCATTTGCAAGATGGATGTATAACAGTAAGGAATTCTCAGGCTGTGTAAGGATCAGTGAGGTCAGGCATGCCAAATGTTGTAATCTTTTCTAAGAAATTGTGTTTACATCTTATCAGCTGGACAGAGGAGAGAGCTCCATGGGTGAAACTTGAGTTTGGAGGCCCAAATCCACATAAAGACAGATGCAGTAGTGAACATCTATAACCCCATTCCACTATTACAGAGACGAATCAGGAGAACCCCAGAGGTACAGCAGTGGACAGTGAAAAGGAGACCTGTAGAGCAAGGTGGGAGGTGAGAACTTCCACCTTAAGTTCTCTTCTGACCTCCGTGTGCATGAGGTGGCGTACCCACACCCTACCCCTCCACTAGCATGCCAGACTCTCACATATGAACTGTTAGCCAAAGGAGATACAGTGGGTAAGTCCAGGGTCGACGAGAGCGCCACCATAATGGGAGGCTGAACACACTGAGCTCTAAGTGCAGGATAGCTTCCTCCTCTTCCTTATCGTCATCTTTGGATTAAAACAAAACATATTTACTTATTTATTTTCAAGCTGAGAGAAAGAGAAAGAGAGAGAGACAGAAGAGAGAAGACAGAGAGAGTGGGTGCTCCAGGGCCTCTAGCTGCTGCCCACAAGCTCCAGATGTGTGTGCCACTTTGTGCGTCTGGCTTTACATGGGTCTGGGGAATTGAAACAGGACTGTTAGGCTTCACAGGCAAGCACCTTAAATGCTGAGCCATCTCTCTAGCTTGATCTTTGGACTTTTGTGTGTTTGTTTATTTATTTATTTTAGAGAAAGAGAGAGAGAGAGAGAGAGAGAATTGGCATACCAGGGCCTCAGCCACTACAGTCAAATTCCAGACATCTGCACCACATTGTGGGCATGTGCAACCTTGCACTTGCCTCACTTTTGTGCATCGAACTTATGTGGGACCTGGAGAGTAGAACATAGGTCCCTAGGCTTCTCAGGCAAGTGCCATCTCTCTATCCCTGATCTTCGGAGTTTTGAGACAAGGCCTCATGTGGCTCTGGCTGACCTCATACTCACTACGTCACCCAGGCTGGCCTGAATTCACAGTTCTCCTGCCTCAGCCTCATGAATGCTAGTTATAGACATGCATCACCACACCCACCATCCTATACTTTAAAAACGTCATTCCATTGCTGTTACAAAGATGCCCAACAGAAAACAGGAGTGATTTATTTTAGTTCACTGACTCAGAGGTTTCAGTCACAGTTCTTGGTTCCATTGATTCTGGACCAAGATGAGTGATAGAGGCCCCTCGCCCGGCAGCGGAAAGCGTTCTCTGTCCGCTTTATTCCCTCTGAGCTTCTCACCCACTGGGTGGTGCTGCCCACTTTCTGATTGGCTCTTCCCCTTCAGGTGCTGTGAATCATCTGTGGAAACTCCTCTTGCTAATCAAGATGAACATCACAATGTTCATTTAAAAAAACGTTTTACTTATTGATTGATTTGAGAGAGACAGGAGAAAGAGAGAGAATATGGGTGGTCCAGGGTCTTCTGCCCCTGCAAGTGAGCTGCAGACACATCCACCCCTCTGTGCATCTGCCTTCATGTGGGTTCTTGGGAATCGATCACAGGATGTTGGGCTTTGCAAGCAATACCTTTAACTGCTGAGCCATCTCTCCAACCCCCACCATGTTAATTTTATATTCACTATCAGCTAAGAGGAGAGAATCCTTATCAATGAGAGAGACAGGGAAAAGCAAGAAATACTGTGGTAGAAGATGGAATCATAGGCCCTGTGGTCTAGGCTTCCCATAGTCTGAGGTCCCTGTGGTTTGGGGGTCCATGGATACTTCATTGCTCTAATACCCTAATGTTAAGGAAAAGTGAATTTGGGCTGGAGATATGGCCTAACAGTTAATGCACTTGCCTGCAAAGTCAGAGGACCCAGGTTCGGTTCCCCAGGACCCACGTAAGCCAGATCCACAAAGTGGCACATGCCTCTGGAGTTTGTTTGCAGTGCACCTGTTCTCCCTCTGTCTGTCTCCTCTCTCTCTCTTTCAAATAAATAAAGTTTTTAAAGAAGAAAAGAAAAAGTGAATTTCCTGATGTGTGCTTTTGAAGAGTGTTACGAACTGGCTGAGCAGCACACGTTTCCTCAACAAGCAGATTATCCAGAGGCATGCCATCACAGTGGTGCCAGGGAGAAGCCACATCTGTGCCACCCCACAGCCTGACTTGAATCAGAGCCTCTCACAACAATGGCTTTCAGCGCTGTCTTAGAGTTAGTGATGGCAGCTGATGTCATTTTGCCAAACAAAATTATAAGCAAAATGGATGTTTTGGGTCAAAGTGTAGCAAGGGATATATAGCCGCATTTCCATCCATAAATCTGCCCTCTTCCGCTCAGGCAAAGACATACCACCTACAGTGTTGACACTTTCACTACTAAATTATGCTATGTCTGTTTCTAGAAATGTCTCCATTCCAAAATTAGCTGACCATCAACATAGCATAAAATAACTTGAACATGGTGTCATTTCACAAAGATATTGATTCATGCGGACTTACTGGATTAATAACTGGTTTCCCATAAAAGGAGTACTCACTATGTCTTTGGTAGACAGAAAAAAAAAATACACTTTAGAACAATATATATTGGTACATTTAAGCGCGATTGCTAAGCCCAAATAAACAAAGCCGTTTTCAGGGGCAGCCCTGCAAATGAAAAGAGAGGTGACACGAAGCAGCAAACAAATGGGTTGGGGTGATGGAAAGCTAATAAAAAAAAGACAACTATTTATTTATTTGGAGCATTTGATTTTACTCAATTTGATTACACAAAGCTCTAATTTTTCACTGCAGTCAGTCTGTATAGAAGCTAAACTGATTGGCGCATATATTTAATTCCCAAATGCCTTTTCTTCCAACCCCTCCGTCTTCAAAGTTGGACAACCCTCGGTGCCCTGGCTGAGGCTGGAGCCACCACACCAGGGGACACATGTAAAGGCAGTGGGTGATTTACTCTGCACCCAGTGACAGCCAATCCACTCTGTCCACCTTGAGGACTGGGTTTGCCAATATGTTGAGAAAATATGTTTCTTGCCATTTTTTAAACAGTGTGTTTTCTGCAATGAAGTTGCATGGTCATAAAGTAATTGAAATTAACTTTCCTAGTTACTCATCTGACAAAATACTCAATGGTACTTCTAATGAAATTCAAGCTCCTTGCTCAACTTAGTCTTTCTTTGACCCCCCCCCCCCCCGCCCAACCTGGTCACATCTAGGGTTTTCTCTGTGTCCTCTGAGGCTATAAGCTTAGGCCCAACACTGTCTCTCAGCTTGCATTCTTCTTTGACTCTTTAGATGGATGGTCCTTCCACTTGGCCCCTTGGTCCCAAAGACCCCTTTTGACATCTAGTGATCAAGAAAGCTCCTCCCCTCCCCCACCATAAGCTGGAAAGATGGCTTAGTGGTTAAGGCACTTGCCTGTGAAGTCTAAGGACTCAGGTTGGATTCCCAGGACCCACATAAGCCAGATGCACTTGGTGGTGCATGCATCTGGAGTTCGTTTGCAGTGGCTGGAGGCCCTGACACGCCTACTTGCTCTCTCAAATAAATAAAAAAAAAATACAATATTTAAAAAAAAATTATGAAAAAGAAAGTTTTCCTCTTTCTACCATGTCGCTGTTATGGGTCAGATATGAAGGGCTTCCCTGAAGCGCTGGTCCAGGAAGTGCTGGAGATATGGGAGGTGGGACCTAGCTGAGAAAGTAGATCACACGGGCCAAGATGTAGGAAAGCCTTATCGCTGGTGCCTTGCTGTCTCTTTCTGCTGCCTGGCTGCCACAAGGTGACCAGTTCTGTTCTCCTAACTCTCTGCCGTGACACCTTCTCCCACCACAGGCCCAGAAAGTGCAGCCAGCCCACGTAGGCTAAGAACTCAGAAACTGAGAACCCAACCGACACCTCCCTCCTTTGTTGCTCTTCCCTGGTGTTTTGTCACAGCAGTGAAAAGTCCCACGCGTACAGGAAGGCAGCTTCACAGTCACATCTCTTCCAGTGGAATACAAGCCCCTTTGGGAAAGGGCAGGGCGTTATTGGCATCGTAGTTGGCTACTGCCAAGCAGCTGAACGCAGTGCCGGAACAGGAAAGATACCCGGCGTCTAAAAATGAATTCTCCCTGGGAGGAAGGTTTTGAAGCAGAAAGTTATCATCTTGACTCCGTTCCAACTTTCTGTCACATTTGTGTATGATAATTGTCTTCTTGGTGTTTGAATTTTTCTTTCTTTAAATAGGGAGACGCATTCACCCGCTGCCCAGCGTTGGCGTGCAGGTTAACTCGTTGCATATGAAGCAAGGCAAAATAAAGCTATCTGTTTACTTGCTTCTAAGGTACTTTATGTTTCTCTACAAGAAAATTAAGAGACAAAACTTTGTGAAACCTGAAAAACGAGCTGTGGCTACAAGGCCATGACGTATTGCAAGAGTAAAGTCTGCCGGCTTGTCCCGCATCCTCTTGCAAATGGCCATGTCAGCTCTGAGGATGCCAAGGATTAGTTATCCAGTTTCTCTTCCATAGTTGAAACAGATCACTGGCTAGGCACACCTTTGCCACCATTTATTTGTTTTTGCATGGCCTATACCTGTTATCCATTTTGGGGCAAAGGTTACACGTGATGTAGGGCTGTAACCCCAGCTACTCGAGAGACTAAGGCAGGAGGCCTGCAGCTGCAAGCTAGTCTGGGTCACATTATGAGTTCAAAGCCAGTCTGAGTGACTTAGCAAGACTCTGCCTCAAAACAAAAGTGAACCCTGGCCTGGGGGTGTGGCTCAATGATAAAGCACTTTTCTAGGTTCGAATCCCAGGTTGGCAAAAAGAAAGAAGGAAAACAATCCACTGTTTCTGCAGTTGGATACCAGCTTAAATGACTGCACTCAAAATGAATCTTTTACAGCACTGAAGCCACACACCGTGAGGTGACCACCCAAGAAGAGATGTGTGGAAACTGGACTACAGGCCTATGGCTCTTATTTTATGTCTATTTCTGGGTGAAAGTGACTGAGGGAGCTGCAGGATTCGTGCATCTCTGGACCCAAGCGTCCCCCAGCAAATGTAGGTGAACTTGCACTGATCCCATCCTGTTAATTCCTCTGTAGTTTCTGGCTCTGCAGACAGCTTGTAGCTGGATCTGCCATCTCTTTGGAGAGTGAGACACACACTGATGATGCTCTAACACGGTGGCGGATAAGCTAGCTGGGGCTCCATCTGGAGGAGGTGGGAGAAACGTGTCTTTGGATAGACATCTCCAGGCGAGAAACATGGCCATTGGGAAAGGGTCCAGGTACCTATCTACCTCCTAGCGCGCCAAGCCCGAAACACCTAAGGTGGTGGTCCACCAGGAGGTAAGGTCTTTCCTCATGGGTAGAACCTGGAAATAATATTACAAAGCTGGAACCGAAGAGCCCCTGTTGCTGCTGCCTTCAGAGTCTAGAAATGTGAAATCTGCAAGGTATTGCCTCATCCCTAAACTCCTGTCTGTAGCTTTCAGGTCAGTAGCTCTGGAAGAGTCTTTGTGTGTGGCACCAAGTCTGCACTTGGCACCTTTGGCTAACATTTTTTTTTATTAACATTGTATTTTTATTTATTTGAGAGAGAGAGAGATAGATACAGAAATAGGGAGGGAGACAGAGAGAGAGAGAGAGGAAGAGACAGAGAGAGAATGGGCGCACCAGGGCCTCCAGCCACTGCAAACGAACTCCAGATGCGTGCGCCCCCTTGTGCATCTGGGTTACATGCATGCTAGGGAATCGAACTTGGGTCCTTTGGCTTTTAGGTAAGTGCCTTGACTATAACCCATCTCCCCAGGCCACCTTTGGGTAACTTTTAATTTTGCATGACTTTTCCCTGTTGTTCATTTTGGAGTGACTTGTCAAGTGTGTTTGATAAATGAAGACTTTTGATAAAACTGAGGGTCCAATAAACCTCATCTGCAATTGGTAAAATCAGAGGTGTTTTAGCCCAGCAAGTGTTTGTTTACGAGAAAGGAGGAGGATGGGATAGCTCCTGGGTGGAAGAGGCCCCCGAAAATAATCTCAGCCAGGCACCCTCCTCCACCCACGGGTGCCGCCTCAGGAAACACAGCTCCGGTTTTTCGACTGTCACTTCTGTGTTTGCTCCCCAACCTCTAACCCACAGCGAAGGGGCCGCTTCCACCCCATCCTTCCTTAAGATAAAAGACACTGTGGGCGGGATCCATGAATAAATGTCGTTATTTATCGATGCCAGTTTTGGGGAACATTTTTCCTTCTGATTCATGAAGTGCTTTTCTCCATTCGAAAAGAAGTTCATAAATCGTTCAGTGCCGGCAGAAATTAATAATAATGAATCCATTTACATAAAATAGTCTCCCCCTGCCAGGTGCTGATAATATTTGAAGCTAGAATCTCTTTGGGAAGCTGCATGGTGTGTGTGTGTGTGTGTGTGTGTGTGTGTGTGTGTGTGTGTGCACAAGACCTCACACCTCCATTCTGCGCGTTTAACCAATGGTTTAATTATTTCCTGACCAGTCTTGATCACTGGGAAACTCTCTTTGAAACACTGGGAAAATAAGTGCAAATAAATGAAATAAGATAAAAGTTCAATGAATATGTAAGTGTCTTAAGAGAATGGTTATTAAGCATTTGGGTCATTCTGGAGGACCATTCATGCCCAAGAAAGAAAGACCCTCATGATGACAGCAGGTGTGTGCCACCCCCACACTCATAAATACACAAGGGCTCATAAGGAACGTGACAAATGCCAACCCTCTGGGCTGATTTATCATAAACTCTGCTTTCCATGGCACATGCCAAGAGCAGAGCTCTCTGCTGTGAGTAGCTGTGATGTGGAGAAGGGTTACTGACATCAACTGAACTGCTGTGACGCCCAGGGAAGCCAAGCTGGACGGTGTGCCGGACCACGGGGCGGAAGCCTGTTCTGCAAATGGACTAAAGGTTCCCCCAATGTTTTTGTTATGTTTCACTGGAACTCCCCCGCCCCCCCCCCACACCCCTCACAAACACAGAACTAGCTCCTCACGCACCCCCAGTCCACAGGACCCTGCCCTCACAGTCGATCCACAGGCCCTCTCTTTCTCGTCTCCGCTTGGCTCTCTCTGTCTATGAATTATGTGTCTGGGAGTACAGAACATTCCAAAATATTCCCGAAAGTTCCACAAAGCAAAGTTTTTTCATCTGCAGTGTGCCAAGTTGTGTGCTGACTCGTCACGATACAGCACCGTGTGCTTGCGGCGACAGGGGCTCCCCGAGACCCAGAGGTGGCCGGGCCTGGAAAACACAAGCCCTTCCTCTTCCTAGGGAGGATTGGCATGTCTGTAGGGTTGGGTGTCCTGCTGCGGTGCAGGAGCCACTCGCTGCGGACACCAACGAATTCTCATGTTTGTCACCATCGCCCTGCACACGGCTCCGATGCCTGCAGGAAACAGCTGAGGAATCGTTTTTGTTCTTGAGATAGGGTCTCACTATGTAGTCCAGAATGGATTTAAACCTGCGGTCCTTCTGTCATGCCATGGCCTCCAGAGTTCTGACATTACAAGCATGATCTCCTGCTTCAGTTCTTGAGTTTTGTTTAGTGTGTGTTTTTTTTTTTTTTGCTTTGTTTACATGTATTCTTTTTAAAGAAGAGTCCTTGTGAGTATTTTGTTAAAGTTACTTATTGATTTATTTTTATTTATTTGAAAGAGAGAAAGAAACAAAGAGAGAGAGAGAGAAAGAGAGAGAGAGAATGTCAGGGCCTTCAGCCACTGCAAACAGACTCCAGATACATGCAGCACCTTGTGCATCTGGCTTACATGAGTGGTGGGGAATTGAACCTGGGTCCTTTGGCTTCACAAGCAAGTACCTAATCCACTAAGTCATCTCTCCAGCCTGCATGTAACTCATGTGAGTGATGCTGCATCTGACCGTGTGGTCACCTCTCCTATACCACGAAACACGATGGCTTCACACACATCCCTCCGCAGCTCTTGTCCGCACTCGGCTGCTCCTGGCCCCTCACAGGGCTCAGTGAGTCCATCCATTCTTCCACGGGAAGACTCAGGCCACTTCCAGCCATGGGCCATGTTGCAAGGAGTGCCTTTTCTTATAGACTGGGGGATTTCTTTGGGATTCGTGACTGGGAGCAGAGTGTCTGGGGCATAGCAGGCATCTGTGCTCCACGTGTGAGGGTGTTGCCAGCTGCCTCAGGGTCACTAAATGCTCTGTCCACAGTCCCACCCACAGGGACGGGAGTCCTGCATCTCTCCCGATACGTGGCGTGCTGCTGCCTCCGCTGGCTCCTCTGCCAAAGGTGCAAAGCACCATCTTATGTTAATGTCATCTTTTCCTAATGACTAATAAATATGAACATCTCTTTATGCACTTATTAATTAGCCTTTGGAATCTCTGCCATACATTGCCCATTGATAGCCTTTGTATGTCTTTCTGATTTTTTTTTGGAAACTTTACTGATTTCTGCAGGGATGCTTTCGCTTTTGACGTTACAAGTATCTTCCCAGGCCTGTTCGATCTTCGGCCCAGAAGACTTTCTCACTCCGTCCTCGGCGGTTGCACAGCTGTGGCAGGCCGACTTCGAGGGGCCCCTGGTACCCCGCTTCCTTGTATCCATGGACTTGTGAGATCCCCCTACCTCGAGAGAAGTGATTTGTTTGCAGCCCGTGGACTGTGCCACAACTGATACCAGGCCACTCAATGACCACTGCGTCCAAAAACCCTTTGCCAGCAGCGGCCCGTGACTCTGAAGCTTGTCAGGTTTACGTGCTTTGAGGAAGCGGGGCGCCACGTGGGGTGACTCACATGGAAGAAGCGGGGAGTGAAGTCAGGCCCGTGAGCCCGCAGCCTGTGGACAGCCACGCCTCACTTACGGGGGCGCAGCTTGGAAGTGGACCCTTGCCCACATGCGATGGCCTTGGCGTGACCACGGTGCCGGCCAACCCCACGCTCATAGACACAGCCAGTGGAAGCTCCACCTCGTCACGTGGGACCCACCCGTGACGAAAGGGGCACATGGTTGTAAGCCATTTCGTTTCAGCGCGATTTGTTACCCGGAGACAGCTCCCTCCCCAGTTCCACAGCTCTCATCCCGATACTTGAGCCTGTAATCTGTCTAGCTTCATCCTAGCTCAGGATGTTCGGCAGAGGGCCAGCTTCAAGGGACAACAGGGCTGGACTTAGATCCTGAACATGCTGCCTAATTGGTCACACGAGTCGCCTGGACCACACTTGGTAAGGGGCGGCGGCGGATGGAGTATTTGCTTCTGTGCAAGAATTCAGAGGCCAATAAAGATGAGGATGTGCAAAATTATCTGACAGTGGGTCTTTTATTCTTAATTTTTTTTCCTTTTTGTCTGACAATGAGTCTCTTTTTGTTGTCCCCCTGAGGTTCTGGGTATGAAACCCAGGGCTTTTGTCCTGCTAAGCCCACTCCGCCCCTTCACTGCAGAGTTCCTGGCCTATCGCTGGCCCACATCAACGCCTTCCTCAGGTCTTCTTGAACAAGGCCTTGCTGCATGACTTAGGCTAACCTCAAATTCATGATCCTCCTGCCTCAGCCTCCCAAGTGCAGGGATGGACAACAGGCGTGCGTCATCGCATCCAGCTCCCTGGTCCTTTGGTGTTTCTGTGACTGACAGTGATTGGCTGTCATGAGATTGATCTCGGACATAAACCCCAGAGGGATGGCTGAGACTTTTCTGCTGAGACCTCCCCTCAGTCAGGTCTCTGCAAATAGGTACAAGCCTCTCAGCAACAAGCCGGGGCTCTGCTCCTGACCTTGGGCTCCACTACCTATGCTTTCTTGGTGAGGGGCCTTCCTATTCTGCTCTCAGGTTCTCTGTTGAATGCAGATGGTGGGTACATCGCTTCTTTGCATCTTTGTCCTATAAACAATTCCATCACTGAAAAGCAACAGGAAGGGCCCGGAGAGTGACTGGTGTCACCGTCTGGAGAGACAAAAAGGTGTGGTTGGAGCTTGCCTTGTACCTGATGGCTGTCTGTCCTCTGGCCATGGCCTGCTTACTGCCTGCCATCCCCACTTCTACATGGGCAGCTCTGACTCTCCAGGAAGGCCCATTCTGTTTGTTAAGCTATTTTTAGTTAAAAAATTTCAACGTTCTCTTTCTTACCTCTGATGCCAGGTGTAGTGCATTTCCCGATGATTGTGCAGTCTGTTTCAGGAGAACTGAAGGGCTCTCCTCTCTCTTCCCCTGTCATCTCTCGACGTAGCTCAGGCTTGCCTCAGATTCGCGATCCTCCTGGGGGCTGAGTCCTAAGATTATAAGCAACCTCATACAGAAGCCTTTCTGGGTGAATTCAGAACTTTACGAGACATTTACTTGAATTCCACTTAGAGCAACTCACAGTGAGTAAGGAAGGCATTAACGAGCATACGCTTTAGAGACAACTTCTCGGAAAATGAACAGGGAGCGGGAGGTGTGCAGGTGAGGTGAACACAGCCCTGGTGGCCGCCACCCACTGCGGTATGCGTGGGACCACAGGTGTTTCTGATCAGAGAGAGAAAAAGAGAGAGAGAGAGAGAGGCAGAGAGAGAGGTTGCCGGTGGGTCTGGCTTCTGTCTTTCCTCGGTCACCGAGGCCCGTGAGTAGCAGTAAATACTGTTAATACTGCTGAGCCACAAGCACTGGCAGTGCTCAGCATGGCAGGCTCCGGAGCAGGCTTTGCTGCCGACGTCCACCCAAGCTTTCACTGACTCCTCCACGCTGCCGCGCGACATTGGGGCTCTTGTCATCCCTACTGGGCAGATGGCAAGCAAAGGTGTGTCCCAGGGTCACCAGGACGAGTGAGAAGACAGGGATAGCAGATCAATGTATAATCAATTAAGGAAATGGTGGGTAAAATCAAAAGACAAATGGCAGGTTGAGGAAAGATGTTAGCAACTTCTCTGGCCACCAAAGGATTCTTTCTAGTAACAGGAAGAAAACCAGCCCTCAAAGGGCCAGGCAACAGACCAGCTAGAAAAGACACAAAGCTCATAAAAGAAAACAAATCCAAATGTTAAAAAAAATGCATATAATGAAATACTTGGACTGGAGAGATGGCTTAGTGGTTAAGCGCTTGCCTGTGAAGCCTAAGGACCCCGGTTTGAGGCTTGATTCCCCAGGACCCAGGTTAGCCAGATGCACAAGGGGGGAACACACGTCTGGAGTTTATTTGCAGTGGCTGGAGGCCCTGGAGCGCTCATTCTTTCTATCTGCCTCTTTATCTCTATTTCTGTCATTCTCAAATAAATAAATAAAAATAAAACAAAAAAAATTAAAAAGAGAAATACTTAAGCCCTTTAACAATGAGGGAAATGTCAGCTAAAGCAATTAGGAACAGGCCCATTGTATCAGTTTCCAAAAGGAGGCACCAGCATCTTGCGGGTGTGCAAACTCTCATACAGAGGTAGCAGGGTTCACTGTGGGAAACGCTCGGGCACAGGTGAGTGGAAAGACACCCGCTCTAGTAGCTGCTCTGCTCTGTGTCTGCATCCTTGGGGATGCTTGCAGGGTGACTGGAGGTCCTGAGCAAAGGCATCCCTCAAAGCCTTGGCCGCGGTGACAAGCAGCTGGGAGCATCCTCGTCATCCATCGTCCATCTCTGGAGGAACAGAATGCTGTCCTCTGGTGATAGTCACCTTGCGGGGGGCATGCAGCGGACAGAAGCTGTGGATTTTCTGAGCACATGGTAAGAAATCAGGACATAAAAGGCCATGTTCAGTGAAAACACCAGGAAACATAATGCAATCGGCCAGGCGTGTGATCTCTGCATTTGGGAGGCTGAGGCGGGGTGGGGGGGGAAGAGGGGGAAGGGACACTGTAAGTTCAAGTTCAAGGTCAGTCTGTGCTGCATAGTGAGCAGTGTCTCAACAAACCCAAACCCCAAGCAAACAAACCACAGCATGACCCTTCCATATGCAGTGATGGTGACAGAAAGAAAACACTACCTCTTAAACCCACCAGGAACTGAGACTGGAAATGGGAGTGAGGATGGGTCGAAAATGAAAAGAGAGACCTTGTTTCCCCCCCCCTCTGGGCAAAGCGGGAAGTCCGGGAGGAGATGTGGGTTAAAGGGAAAGTGTTCTGTGCTAATTTCTATGAGACAGGAAGGACTGGGTTCCACAGCGGAGAGGGTGGAGGCAGAAGAATGAGGGAGGAAGGTGCCAAAAAACTATGGATAGTATGAAGGTTCCCAGATGGAGGGGGGACATTGACCAGGTCCAGGGTGTGAGTGGGGGGGGGGCAATGCTTTGCTCTTTTGCTACTGACATGACATAGATGGTTGACTCTTTTTAAAAATATATATTGTATATTTTTTGAGAGAGGGATAGGCAGATAGAGAAAGGGAGAGAATAGGTACACCAGGGCCTTGAGCCACTGCAAATGAGCTCCAGAAGCACGCGCCACTCTGTGCATCTGACTTTATGTGGGTACTGAGGAATCCAACCTAGGTACTTAGACTTTGCAGGCAAGTGTCTTAACCATTGAGCCATCTCTCCAGCCCAGATGGTTGACTGTTGAGGACAGCGTGGAAGGATACAAAGAAACTTCATTTTGATGGCTTCTATAGTTCCTTTTCTATATTTTATTTATGTATTTAAGAGAGAGAGAGGAAGGGAGGGAGAATGGGTACACCAAGGCATCTAGCCACTGCACACAAATCCCAGATACATGCTCCACTTTATGCACCTGGCTTTACATGGGTACTGGGGAATTGAACCTGAGTCCTTAGGCTTTGCAGTCAGGTGCTGTAAGCACTGAGCAATCTCTCTAGCCCTAATTGCTTTTTTTTTTTTTCCTGAGAACAAGCCCCATGTAACCCAGGCTGACGTTGAACCCGCCGTGTAGCCAAAGACAGCCTTACTTCCATCTTGAGTGCTGGGATTCAGGCTTATGCAGCCACACCCAGTTTATGCCCATATATGAACGTGCGCACATGCTCATTACAGGTAGATTAACCACCACAAGACTATCAGAAGAAGCCAGAGGGAGAGGCAGCCACGGCCACAACCTCAAGGCTGGGCACTGAGACCAGTGTGGCCTCTGCTGACCGGAGGGAGGAGGGGTGGAGGAAAAGGGTGTTTGGGTTTTAGGGAGAAAGAACCAAAAGGCCCAGCTGCTCCCATTGCCAGCAGTCTCTGAGCTGGGAGGATGCTCCTGGGCTCTCGCCCACACTTCCAGTACACGGGCAGGTGCAGTACCCCAAAGAAATAGGGGCGTGAGATGCCACAGAAGGAGAAAAGATGTACCGTTCCTTCACCCCCATCTCCAAGGTCATAGACAAGGTTCCCTAGCAAGGCAGTTGTCCCAGGAGACACGTGCAGAGCACGAAGCCAGGAAGGGGGTGGGGGGGCGAGGTGGCAAATTCTCAGCAAGGCAGTTGCAGACGAGCAGAGCAGAGCCAGTTGTTTGAAAGCTTTTTGAGATCCCGGCCGCACAGCTCTTGTCACGGCAATCGGTGCAGAAGAGCAAGTGACGAGGTTATTTCAGCCGGAGGAGCCGGGGAAGGGTGAGCTCCGAGCCGAGCTCTGCACTGTCAGCAGGTGGGGGCCTCCCAGCCTCCCGCTAGCAGGTGTCTTCCTTGTCAGTGACGAGGGCCTGTGGGACAACAAAGTCATCCCCACTGCCCTTGTCCCCCAGCGTGATTGACTGTGCACAGAGCTGTGGCCGTTACTCTCCGCCTGTCTGCTGAAGGCTGCCGATGACAGTGGCCAGCCTGATGTCCACTGATCATCTGCAAGGTGAGGGCCGTTGATGACAGTGGCCAGACTGCTGCCGGCTGATTGTCCTGTAAGGGAAGGGTTGTCCGAATCTCAAGGTTATGCTCAGCCCGGCCAAGCTCGCGTGAACAGTTGTCCACTTAGCAATGCGGGCCACTCCTAGGCTGATGCCTTCAAGAAGGACAGCAGAGCCTTGGATTTCTGGGGACAAGGGTGAAGGATGGACAGGAAGGGCCTAGTTCTTCTTTTGGAAGGAGAACTGCTCATGTCCTAAATATTTCACCCTGGCAGTTACCCTGGCTCAGGTCCTGGTTGTTGGCCTGGGGCAGAGCTGGGGTGGGCAAGGTGGAAAAGGACTCTTAGGGGCCATGGGGAAGCAGATGTTTGCCAACAATAGTTCCATGTTTTAGCCATAGTTTTGTCAAGACTGGTACACTGACTGACCATTAACTTTCAGTGGACGCCCTGTCAAGTATCAGGCCAGAATGAGAAAGGAACTCACTGCTGTCATGGTCAGAAAACCAACCAGATAAAGTGTGAACAGAGTCAGAAACTGGTACAGCAGCCCAGGCCTGTTGACACACACAGGGGTAACACAACAGTGTGACACACAAGGGCATGGGACAGTGGTCTTTCCAGGGAAACTTTCATTCTATTTTATTTATTTGGGAGAGAAAAATAGGAGCGCAGAAGGAGTAGGCGCACCAGGGCCTCTAGCCACTGCAAATGAACTCTAGATGCATGTGCTACTTTGTGCATCTGGCTTATATGGGTCCTGGAGAATTGAACCTGGGTCCATAGGCATTGCAGTCAAATACCTTAACCATTAAGCCACCTTTCCAACCTGCTAAGGAAGCATTTTAATTGCTTCTTGGCCTTCTGGCCAAGATCAGATACAAGAAAATAATTTGACCCAAAAGAGTAACTCTGGAAATAGGACACTTGGGGGGAGAAAACAAACTATGAAAGCTGAAATTATTTGGGTGCAGGGGAAAGACTTTTCAGATTCTATGGTGACAACAGGCTAGGAGAACCCTCCTGGAGACCTCTCTGTGGCTGTACCCACACGTCTCCATGGGCGACAGCTTCTTGCTTCAACCACTCCCCTCTGGAAGTGAGAATTCCTTGCAGAATCTCCAGGAATGGGACAGGTACAAACCTGCAATTTGGCGCCGCCGTGATGGGAGGCATGGGCCCCACGTGGGTCAAGTTTGAGGTCCAGCTATGCTGAGGGGCCGCAAGCTCCTGAAGGTGGCTGCGAGCCTGGGCTCATTTTGTGTCCCCACAGGACAGCCCGGATGAGACACTGAGGCACATGTGCTTGCGTTCACTCCACGACGACAGGGACATATTGGCCCTACGGCTCCCTAGATCGCAAAGGGCTGGGAGCAACCATCACAGAACGCAGGCACGAGACGATCCCACCATGGTCCCCATCATTCGCGGGAGCGGGAGTCTGAGGCTGTGGGGCTGCCATGGAGTCAGCCTACCGCTGGGGCAGGCTGGGTGCGCTCCAAGCGCAATCACATCCTGCAGGCATTACGAGCCTTCCCGAATCCACAGTGTTCTATGCCAGGAGGCTGAGCACCGAAGACCATTACCCCCTGGCCCTTCTATTTCTGTCTGCTGTGAGCGCTCCTTTGAAAATGGTGGAGCATTTGCATTTATCAGAAAATTGCTTACTTACTCTAATCAGCTATTTTTAAGGTTTTATTTTAACTAGATAATGAATACGGCTAAATTGATGTCAGGCATGAAGTAATTTTAACCAATACCTTCAAAAGTCTGTAATGCCAAATATTGGAAAATTATATGTAGGGTAATCTAAATAATGAGATGTTAAAATTCCTTGGATCCCAGAAACTATCCTATTCATTTTCCTCTTCTCTCTCTTTCAACCTCACTGTGGGAGGCTCCATCTCTGATATCTTTATATATGAAACTCTCATTTCCAAATGCCACTGAACTTTCAAATGAACACTTGCGTATAGTCTTTGAATACAAAAAAAAAAACAACAAAAAAAAACACTTGATTCAAGATTTTTTATATTTTTGGTGCAGGCAGGCAGGATACATGGAAAGAGATGGGAAGATCAGGTCAGGGCACCATCCCAGGGGGCAGGACAAGAGCTCCTGAGTAAAGGAGGGAGGCTTCGCTGGAAAGGAGCACAGAGCCGCTCAGAGATGCTGGAAACAGGGGTTACGGTTTGGCTCTGAAATGCCCCCACTGGCTCAGCAGGTGACTGCGCAGTTATTTCCCTGGCTGGTCGTGGTGTCTGGGGGGGGCTGTGGAACCTTTGAGATGTGGGGCCTGGTTGTTGGAGGTGGATCGCTGGGGACAGACCTTTGAAGCTGACAGCCCTAACCCGGTTCCGGTTCAGCTCTCTGCCTCCCGGTTGACATAAGGTAAGGAGCTGCAGCCTCTCCCGGTGCCCTGCCTTCCTCACCTCCGAAATGATGAGCTCAGGAAGCCTCTGCTCCCTTACGTTATAACACCTTGCCCCAGCGACAGGAGCACAATATGGCAGGGAAAACCATCTTCCCTTCTATAACCCGAAGGAAGCACATATTCCAGAGACCAAGGAAAGTGAAGAAGTTCCAAGGGGGGAGTGTAAGCTGAGTGTTAGAGCCCTTGCCCGGGGTGCTCGGAACCTATGCTGCTGCATGACGGAGCGCAGGCTTCGTTTATCCTGTGGTACTTTCACACAGGCTGCCCAAGTGGTCTACCAGCCAACTGAGTGCCAAGCCCTTGGAGTTTTCAGACAGGGTGTCCTGTGTAACTCAGACTGGCCTTGCACTCAAGATCCTCCTGCCCCAGGCTCTCAAGTGCTGGAGTTAGAGGTATGTCCAGGGAGGAAGAGAGGCTCATCTGAATGCTAGGTAGGAATCGAACTCCAGTCCCATCACCCTCTCTGAGCAAGTCCCACCTCACCTAGCTCTGTTCCTCCATGCTCAGGAAGTCCTAGACATTTATCCTATCCCTTGCTTAGATTTCCCCCCTAGGGAATATCTTGTTTTGCTTTGTTTTGTGGTATGTTTTTTAAAGGAAAAATGTTCCTGGAAGGATATAAAACACATATAATTTACTCACAGTAATTGCCGCCTGTTATTTATGGGCTGGGCTGGCAATGACCCAGAGAGGGACCTAATGGATGCATCAGTCTAATCACCGGGCCCCTGCTCCCGAGTTCTGTCCACACTAGGTGGCAGTGCACTGGATTTTCTTCATGCACACATCTTGGCACCCTGGGGAAAGACTCTTCATTGCCAGTACCATCGCCGGGGGCATTTGCTATTCTTTCAATAGCACTTTGAAAGTCCTGGAATACAGATTCAACAACTCCATAGAATTTTAATGGCTCTACACGACATCTTCCCATTGTGATTGACAATATTTATTTATTTATTTATTTTTGAGAAAGAGAAAGAGGCAGAGCATGCACAAGAAAGAGAGAGAGAATGGACGTGTTTGGACCTTCAGCCATTGCAAATAAACTCCAGATGAATGTGCTACCTTGTGCATTTGGCTTACGTGGGACCTGGAGAATCGAATTTGGGTCCTCAGGCTTCACAGGCAAATACTTTAGCTGCTAGGCCATCTCTCCAGTCCATGCCTAATAATTCTGACAGGCTGAGAAATATTTTTTAATGCCTTTTGGCCAGGTGTGGTAGTGTGCATCTGTGGTTTGCATCTGTAGTGCTCAGGAGGCTGAGGAAGGAGTTGGAGAGTTTGGGAAAAGATTCTGTCAAAAAAGAAAGAAAAAGGAAAGAAGAAAAAAAACAGAGGACACATTTTTTTTTTTCCGGCTTTTCGAGGTAGGGTCTCACTCTAAGTCCAGGCAGACCTGGAATTTACTCTGTATTCTCAGGGTGGCCTTGAACTCATGGCAACCCAAAGAGGACACATTTTGACCAGTGTGAAACCATGATTTGCTGGCAGACCTGCTGTTTGTCAGGAAGCCAATGCAGGTGGGAAAAACATTGCTTCTTCTTTTCCTTCCTTTCTCCCTTTTCCCTTTCCCTGCCCTCCCCTTCCTCCTCTGTTGTCATTCTCTCTCCACATGCCACTCCCCACTCTCTCTCATCTTTGCCCAGCAGTTTGAACACACTAACCTGAGGTGACGTGTTCTTCGTAAACCCATTGCAAGCTGGGAGAAGTTTCCTGTAACTTCAGCTCGCCTTGATAGATGAAGCGGTGGCTCCTGCGGTCAGGGTCCGCTGTGCCTGTTGCTGGCCTCCATGTCTTCCGGTTTCTAAGAAACAAAACTGATGGAATGGGCAGGAAGTCCTGCTCTTGGGCCAGCACCAACGCTTGTCCCAGGAACTGAAGAAAGACTTACATTCGTGTGTTAGAAACTCATAAGCAATCCCCCATGTCAATGGTTTTTAGAAGTGGGTACATGGGCAGCCTTTTAGGGTGGCGTGAGTCAACGAGGGTAGGGCCCTAGGATGCCCTTGTGGCTTCACGAGAAGAGGCAAACAGAGCTGGTACACTTGCTACGTCGCACCACAAGGTGCTTTGGTTACTGCATAGCAAGAAGGCCCTCACCAGGTGCTAGCTAGGAACCAGTGCCATCCAGGTGCTTGGATGTCCTAGCCTCTAAGCTTTCCAAAAAATAAATCTCTTTTCTCCATAAATATATACCCAGTCTCAGGTATTCAGTTATAGCAACATAAATTGGACTCAGACAGACAGGTTGAAATACCTGAAACTACCCTGCAGACTATGGGGTCCCGGGCTCCTTTTGAGCAGAACCTCCCCCCTAACACTTCACTATGGGAACCCAGCCTCTAAACCTCCAAGGGCACAAGAAAGGGGCCGAGAGAAGAACAGGCACCTCTCAGGGGACAGCGGGGAGTGGCGCAGCTGCAAGTCAGCAAAGGGAAGGGCTGGCAAGCATCAGGGCCCACCTGCTTGCGCCATTACCGCTCAGCAAGTCCCAGCGGTGAACATCTTCACCGAGGGTGATGCTTCGTGAGTAGGTCCCATATCACCTCGACTATCCTTAGGAGGGAGCTGTCATTTTACGTACAAGGAAACTAAACTTCCAAGAGTTCACAAAGCATCTTGAGGCCCTGACTGTCAGCAGAGGCCCTCAGGACAGACCCTGATTCTACAAATGCTTCCATATAGGTAAGCCATGTCCTCTCCTAAACAAACAGCAACTGCCTCAGTCACAAGGGGAAGCAGCTACCTCAGTTTCCCCAGCCTTGAGGGACCCCCCAGGAGGTGAGACTCACCATGTGAATACTGGGAAAGAACTGGAGAAACTGAGGCCAGCTGGAAGTGCAAAGAAAAGATGAGCTACCCAAAGCATACTTCCCAAAACAGTAAAACCAAAAGTGAATGTCACACCCGTGGTCCCTGTGCACTGTGATTGCCTAGTGTCCATTGCTGTGGTGGTTGGAATGCGTGTCCCCCAACAGGCCCAGATGTTTTATTAAAACGGTAACTTGGATTTCGAGCCACCTGGCTGGAAGAGGAGTCACTATGGGCAGATCCTGGGGTCCGGCCCTAAGGTGTTTCTGAGGATGGATCTGAATTTCAGCCTAAGGTAAGCAGTGTGTTTGAGCTCTGCCTGGGGTTCTCAGTGTGGGCTTGACTGAGGTGCTGGTGGTGATCTTATACTCTGCATGGATCTGTGAAAGGGGACCAGCTTCTTTTGCCATCGTGGAGCTTCCCCTGGATCTGTAAATTTCAAATAAATCCCATTCCTCCCATAGACTGTATCTGGTCTGGAGATTTATGCCAGTGGCATGGAGCTGAAGAAGAAGACAATCAGACATTTAAAATAGGCCACGTTTGAAATTCAGGAAACAAAATATAGAGAGTGAGATCTCAAGTCCTCTTAAAATATAGTAAGTCCAAGGGCTGGAGAAGATTGCTTAGTGGTTAAGGCACTTGCCTGCAAAGCCTAAGGACCCAGGCTCAATTCCTGACTGCTCAGATGCACAAGGTGATGCATGCATCTGGAGTTAAGTTGTAGTGGCTAGAGGCCCTGGTCTACCTTTCTCTCCCTGCCAATCTCTGTGTGTGTCTCAAATAAATAAATAAGTAAAATATTAATCTAAAAATATAGTAAGTCCAGTGTTCAGGTGGTCCAGCAGGGTGATGGTGTGGCTTTATGGGACATGATATGGTTTATGCATTTCTCTGCCCACTCATTAGCTCAAGTGCTTGGATTTTGCAGAAAAGTAAGTTTAAGGTATTTGAGTACAAGGGGGTATCATGGCTTGAGCACACAACAGCCCCAGAGGATTATATGTAGAAGGTGGGGTCCCAGCTCGTGGCACTTCTGAGAGGTGATTGAATCATGAGGACACTGAAGTGACCAGTGCCTAATCTGTTAAGGCATTCTCACTGAGCTGTTGGGAGGTGGAGCCTGGTTGGATGTCTTTGAAACCTTTCTCTCTCCTTCTTGTCTGCCATGAAGTGAGCAGCTCTGTTTCACCACTCAGACACAGTGAACCAAAATAAATATTTCCTCCTTCAAGTTGTTTTCCTCATGTCTTTTGAGATAGAAACAAACAAAAACAAAAAACAACAACAACAAAAGCTGCTAACTGATATGGAGTCTTATTCCACAGTGACCAGCAGGACAACCCTGGTCCACGCTCTTTCTGAGTCACACAGAGTGGGTACCCGAGATACAGTGGAGAATCAGAAAATTTATTTATGTCAACATGGACTCAGGGGAATAACTCACAAAGCCTGAGTGTTGAGCTCTATGGTAGTTTGGATGTATGCCCCCCCATAGTCTCAGGTGTTTTATTAAAGCTTGTAACTAGGGTCTCCAGCCACTTTCTGGAGGAGCTGTCACTGGGGGCATGTCTGGGATCCATCCCTCAGATGTGCTTGGGGTCAAATATGATTTCCAGCCCAGAGGTGTGCAGAGCATTCTGAGCCCTGGTTGGGTCCCTGCTGCCTGCCGCTGGCTTTGAGCTGGGTTGCTTTTGGTGTTGGCTGGCTGGTGATGATTTCCATCTGCTGGGATGTATGGAAACAGAACCTTCCACCTCTGATGGGACTTCCTTCTGGATCTATAAGCTTCAGATATATTCCTTCCTCCCATAAGTTGTGCCTGGTTTGGATGTTCATCTCAGCAACTTGGAACAGAGTATAACAGAAATTTTGCACCAGAAGAGTGGGATGTCGCTAAGGTTAATCTGACCATGTGGAGTTTGGTCTTTTGGAACTTATGTGCTGGAGGATGTACGAACTTGAAACTTATGACTGCAGGTGCCTTATAGAGAAATAAGCCCACCAAGTTTTATGGGATATTCTGATGAGAATGTGCTAAGTGCAGAGACTATTATGTTGGCTTATGAACTTTCTAGGGGAAGGAGAGCGAGCAGAGAGCTTTATTGGAACCGGGCTTCTGCTGCTCATGCCCAGAGAGTTTGATCTAGGTTGAATTAGAAAGACACGGACTGTTGTGCTTGGCAGAAGATGTAGAACTGAAAGATAAATGACTTAAGGTTGGAAAAATTCAAGAAAGTTGAAAAGTACAGGCACAGAGACAGGTTTTAGGTTACTGAAGCTTCTATTGTTAAACAACTATTACCACCATTAGCTATTTTACATTGAAATGATGGGATAAAAGACACCTGAGGTGATTCCAACCAGGAAAGACTGAATGGTAGAAACACAAACTTTTCAAAAGAGATGACATGAAGAAAGGAAAAAAAAAAACTGCTATTCAAGGTCCAGATTTATTTTCTCCTGAATTAAAAGTGACTATGTCTGTTTCTGTACACCTGGTATTGATTTGGGAGGCATCAAAAATGCATGGGTCATGAAGTGCACACAGTCCCAGGAGCTGCTCCTGAGATGTGGCAAGTGGAGCAGGGTGATGTCCCTGGTAAGTGGAGCAGGGCAATGTCTGTCTTAGAGAGGCCACTGAGGTCATTGGACCGTGGCTTAAAATGGAGACCCGAAGATGTTTTGGATGTAACAGGACTGTGCAAGGGCTACCATGGAGCACTGTTGGCTTGGGATGGAAGTTTTCCCTTCGCTGCCCAACCCAGCTGGAGGGATGGAAATTAGAAATCCAGAGACCATCATCGCTGGTTATGGGTGAGGGACTTGAACTACAGGTGTTTGATGTTTATCAGATGGTTATTGATTTTTCATTGGTCCAGTCTTTTCTTGTTATGCCTTATAGCAATGGAAATGTTTACTCTGTGCCCTGATATGTTGGAAGAATATAACTTGTTTTGATTTTACAGGACTCACAGTTAAGAGACAGACTTTAATCTCAGATGAAACTTGGGACTTTGGTATAATTGTAAAACTGGCAAAGATTGTGGGAACCTTTCAATTTGTACTGAATGCAATTTGCACTATGAGATGATTATGTGTCAATGGGGTCCAGGGATGGAATGTCGTAGTTTGAATGTACATCTTCCATAGACTCAGGTGTTCCATTAAAGCGTATAACTTGGGTCTCCAGCTGCCTGGCTGGAGGAGGTGACAGTGGGGGCAGATCTGATTTCCAGCCCAAAGGTGTGCACAGTAGTCTGAGCTCTGGCAGGGTCCCTGCTGCCTGACTCCAGGGATGGTTTCTCTGTGCCTGGATGGATGGAAGCAGCTTCTTCCACCACTGACAGAACTTCCCCTGGATCTGTAAGCTTAAAATAAATTCCTTCCTCCTATAAGCTTTGCCTGGGTTGGCTGTTCACCCCAGTAATGTGGAACCAACTACAACCAGCTCTGTTAGCTCAGAGACTTTGTACACATCACGGCAGGCATTTTCACAGCATATTGAATTCTGTGCATTACTGGTGGGTTAAACCTCAGGGCTATGCGATTGGGGGTATGAGAAAGAAGCAATAAGTGGCCTACAGAAGCAAAACAAGTTAGCTCAGAGTGCGGTTTATCCATGGTTTGGTTTTGTAAGATATTTTCCTGACTCAGGACAGATCACAGTGATACAGTTGTGCTGGGTCATAATAAAAATAGGACCAAGTTTGTTACATTACCCCCCCCCTTTTTTTAGAGATAGAGAGAGTGAATTGGTGGACCAGAGCCTTAGCCACTGCAATCGAACTCCAGATGCTTGGGCCACCTAGTGGGCAAGTGGGACCTTGTGCTTGCCTCACCATTTGCATCTGACTTGCATGGGATCTGGAGAGTCAAACCTGGGTCCTTAGGCTTTGCAGGCAAGCACCTCAACTGCTAAGCCATCACTTCAGCCCTGTGTACAATCTTTTAGCTTGGGATCTGAGCTGTTTGCAAAACACTGCTCAGAAATGGGAGAGGGGCTTTCATGTGATCAAAATATCCACCACAATTTGACCATACGAGTGGTTTGCTCCACATATCTTGGAACCTCCCTGGTGTCTTTGAGAATGCACTATGGAATACCAGAGGCCAGGCCAGGTCCTCTCACGGGGGAAGGGAGATCTGATGCAGCAATGGCCATGGTTTGTTATGAAAAGATGCCTCCTTTCTAAGACGGACGTGCACACCAACCTCAATCTACAGTCATCTGACTTCCAACTTCTTGACTTTACAATACATAGCACAGGAGCAATGCATATTCGCTAGAAACTGTCCACTGAGTGTTCATTTCCTGGGTTAGGAACATGCAGTAAGGTACTCTCCTGGGGTGCTGGGCAGCCAGAGTGCACCCTAGCTCCCAATCAGCACTCAGGCATGATGGGCAGCAAGGCAGCACTGAAGAGGATTGTGACACTCAGCTATGATGTTTGTAGGGCTGGTGCATAAGTGCTTTTTCAGCATGACGCTTTTAGCCGAGGATGGGTGTGTTAGGGTGAAACCTCATCAAGAATTGAGGATCATCTTACAATTGATGTACGGTCTGCGTGACTCATTTTATTTCACCTCTGGGAAACACATGGCTCTAGCTGTCCCTTCACCAGGTCAGACTTGCCATCCCCTCCCACTTCTGCCGTTTGGAGATATGTAGCCTGCAAAGACACAGTCAGTGCGATGGGTTGGGCCTTGGAAGGAGTATGGAGGTTGGTAAGGATTGGTGGTGGGTTCTCCCACCCTAGACTCAGTTTCCTTCTTTAAAATTATTTGAGTCTTGTCATCCCTTTCAGAGCATCCTTTGTCACTTAAAAGGTAGGCTTCCCTCACCCTGACCCTGGTACTTGGACACAATGAGCCATCTCAGTGGTTCTCACCAGCTTCCCTTCCAGGTTGAGTATTGTAGGGTCCCATGAGAATAGTGCGAAGTTCTGGTAAAATCAGAATCCCAGACAAATCTCAAATACCCGGGAGGCTCCCATGACATGACTATGTACAGTGAGAGCTGGAGGCTGGGGTGAGGGGCTGTCTAACTTCCCAGGGGAAAATGAGCCCATGTGCGAAGGGTGGTAGCAGAGATTCGCCACTTGAAATCTGTCACTCAATAGCACCAACATATAGCTGTCAATCGCATAGCCCCTCAGAGCTCAGAAAGCACTTTAGGGTGGATGCTTCCATTCCTCGGAGTTCCTGCCAATTAGTCAGAATGGACAACTTCTCGGGTACTTGACATACAGGGTTCAGCAAGTTGAACTTCCAATCTCACTCTCTCAGCACGGTGTGGTAAACTTTTATTAACCAGAACACGCCTCTATTTTGAGATTGTTCTAGACTGATTTCTTTACAGAAGACTCTCAAATACCTGAAGTCTTTCCCCTGCAACTCCTTTTATCATATATATATATATATATATATGATTTTTTTTTTCTGACAGTCAGTGAGGACCATGCCTCAGAGCCTGTAAGTTAGGACCTCTGGGTACAAGGCGAACAGCTCTGGGCTAGGATCTAAGACTCCCACCCCTTCCTGGTGAGACAGGAGCCTCAGTAGCTACCCTTGGAGCTTAACTGATCCAGCTGAAGATGACAGCAACCACCCCAGGTATTCCCTGTCCTTCATGGCCAAGACCAGCAGCAGTCTGCCAGGGTGTTCTTGCCCCTTACCCTGACCCTGTGGTCTTCCCCTTCTGGTAGAACAAGAGCCAAACAGCTCCTCTCCCCTCAGCCGTGTGCGGCTTAACGAATGCGTATGAAGACCACATAAATAATTCACATCACTCAAGAGGTGGCGAGCAGAACAAGTCCCTTCTGGTTACATTTATTTAAAGATAAGGTGAAACTAAGTGAGTGATGGCCCAGTTACAGAGGCCAAGGTCCAAAGGGGATTGGGACACTCTAAGTTACACCACCAGAGTGATTTGTGCAGAATTATGTCAACTTAGAGATCCTGGCACCTTGGGGGAAAAGGAAATGTCTTATCTCTGAGAAAAGTGATACACGATGGGAATTTTCCGGGTACAGCCTCAGAGCTCACGTTACAGAGTCCAGTGGGGCGCCAGCAGGAACCAAATTTCTATTTCAATGGAAAAAGGACTCTGGATAGGTAACCTTGAGAATGTTGTCTTTGCTTGGGGAATGTCACCAAGACTGGTGGTATTGGCTCTCTCCCCAGTGGGGGATCATCTCTCAGTGAATTTTCCGAGGGCCTCTGGGAGGTTTGAGTCAATTGATGAGAAAAAATGTTTTGAAACTCAAGTGAGGGCAGCACCCATGGTCAAAAGCTGGACTTGTCAGGCTGTGGAGTAGCCATAGATACGAGCACCTCACAGCCAGTGTCGTGGTATGTTCTTGTCATCTCGGCGTGCTGGAGACAGGAAGATCACGAGTTCCAGGTCAGTCTGGGCTACATAGTGAGACTCAAAAAAAACAAAAAACAAAAAACCAGACACTTCCCACCCGGCCAGGTGGACACAGGAATTAATGTATTCCTATCTTGATTTGATCCACTCCTCCTCACTACAGCCACATGGTTTTCTGTTTGTTTTGTTTTTGTCTTTTTTCTCTTCCTCCTTAGTACAATGGCTCCTGAGCATTTCCATGGGGTACTTTTAGAACTTTGTAATAAGGAAATTGCATCGCCAGCTGACAATAAAATTTATGGAGCAAAGAATGTTTCCGTTAATACTTTCTGAACGTCTTTGTTTTCGAGTGACCGGGATGCTGAGAAGATTCCAACTCACTAACCCTGCCTCCACCAGGCAGCCGCACAGTTAGTGAAGGTGACAGGCAGATGCAGCCTGATGCCATCTTCCTTGCTGCTATGAACTTTGTATTTAAACACGTATTTGATGTTTAATTAATTTCTCCAAAGTGGAAAACTTCCAAGCTGCCTTGGAAGCAGGCTGTTTATTTTTTTTAAAAAAAATTTGTTTTGTTTTAAGAATCAGAGACAGAGAGAAAGGAAGGAAATCGAGGGAAACGGTTTATGTTTTTCCTGTTGTTTTTTCAAATGTGATGTGACATCGTGAAAAGCTTCCTGAAGGAGCAACCCTTTGTGTGATGGAAGAGCGAGGTACCTGTGAGTCTCACATCATCAAAGAAACAGACGTGTATCTATAATTTATGCTTTGCTTTAAGCTTCTGCTGATCTGATGTGGCTTTTTGAAGACAACACAGGCTGCCGTGGCATCAGTTGTCAATCACTGGGGCGTGCTCAAATCGGAGACCATTAGTAGGAGAGACGGCAGAGTTTCTTTAATGACGCTTTTATATGGGGCATGATGGCCGTGAAACAGAGAGGGCCTGACTTGATCAATGCATTAGTCTAATCACAGCATCCCTGCTCTTAATTTCTTTTGTCGGCAGCTTCCATACAAGGGCTGTGTTCAGGATCCCAGCAGAGGCAGACCTGGTCAGAGCCTGGAGTGACGCGTGCAGCTAGCTCAGTGGGACCCCGCTCACTCGGGGGGAAGCCATGTCTGCGAGAGAGAGGCCAGGTTGGCTGGCTGGTTGTGTTTGAGTCCTGGCCTGTTGCAAGGACTGGTTAAAAACCCATGTGTGAACTGGCTCCAACCCCAGGAGAAGTGTGCCAGACCGGAGGTGGCAGACCTTAGCCCTGCCAACCTCGGCCCCCTTGGTGATTGTGGGCGGGCATTCACGAAAAGCAGACTCGGTGTACAATGAACAAGTTTCATGCCCATCATTTTAAGTGTCTACCGGGGAGTTCTAATAATTAGGCTTTTGCAGTTCCAGGGACGATGGCTACAGTTTCATCTCCTGCTGTCAGCGCTGCTCCCTAAACTCCCCGTGCTTGCCCAGAAGATGACAGACAGACACCCGAAAGAAAGGACAGGGCCCATCCACGGAGTTCTGGCTCTCTCTCCTGCCTCATCCTCTGCCGTCCTTCCTTCCTTCCTTCATTGATCTACTTCTCTGGCTGTATCCCATCTCACACTTTGCACAATCAGTTGTCTTTGCTTTTGTTCTTAAACTTTTTTTCTGCACAATTCCATCCTCACCCCCAAAGGTTGCAATTTTTTTAAATATAATGTCTTACACATGATTTTTGTGCCTTTTGCAAAATCCTGTCAGGATGCAATGAGGTTTAAGATTCTTTCCAAACGAATCATTCCCAGAATCAAAATATTATGAGGGAGGCCAAATTATCTCTAATTATAACCTCCAGAAAATTAGAGAACTTTCCCAATGAAGGGAACCAGGGGAAGAAACCTACAGAAACATTTGCAAGAAAAGTAATATACTTTTTTTTTAAACGATCAAATCATGTAAGCATACAAATAAATGTATTTTAATAAGGATAAAATTACTAGTTAATGAGTTTGCTTTGGGGTTTGTATCTTCGGTGTAAAAATATATAAATGTTTTTATTAAGGTTGTACCTATTATTTTCTAAATGAACACAAACAGAAAATCTAATCCATTTAGCAATATTATATTTGAACATATCACTTACTCCCTCTGCCACTTCTTATTGGTGAATATTCTAGAACACAGAATAATAACCCATCCTGCACAGCCTCTCTGTGGCCTTTAGGACTGTAAAAAGAGCTTGAATTTCTATGATCTTGCAGTAATGTGGAGAGCCTGGAAGAACCACGTTTTCATTGACACAGGACCAGCCACGGCTCTTGGAAGTGGGAGATGCCCCTTGCAGTTGTCTTGTGCCTGGATGAGTTTTCTCCCGTGGTCTAAGGATGGTAGGTCTACACTTCCTCTCACCACCCCGAGTAGGGATTGGGGCAGATGGAGTAAATGCTAAAGTCCCAAGTATGTACCTCTGTAGAAGGAGCTAGAAGTTTCCTGCCTCAGGAGAAGCTCGGGTTGCCGGGTGGTAAATGGATGCAGGCAGGGCAGTGACTGGCCACTCGTGAAGGTCAGTCCAGTGTACCACTTTCAGAAGCGTAAAGGAGAAGGGATGCAAACAACAGCAGAGTGAGAAGTCCAGTGTATATTTCCTAAGTCACAAAAACACTTAGAATTTCTTGGTTCTGGTTCTGTCCTTATTGGGGACCATGGCATGTGTGTGTGTGTGTGTGTGTGTGTGTGTGTGTGTGTGTGTGTGTGTGTGATTTAGGCAACTAATACAGTATCTAAACAAACTAATTAATCACAGGGATTTGTATAAGATGGACAGGTCTGGAGAGGTGATACTCATCAAACCCTTCAATTCCTTGCTTAATTTTCACAGCAATTTATCTGCTGAATATGCACATTTCTTCCTCAAAACTTCATAGCTGTGGCCAAGGTTAACTATACACAGACTCATTCAGTATTTATGATTTTGCATAGTGGAGAAGTTTTTTTCCCCTTCTTCTTGTTCTTCTTCAGAGTCAGAGGATCTGGGTGCATTAATCAAAAATAATGAATAAAATGATCTGTCTGACAATTCTCATAGCAGCCTAGCTTTCAGGAGAATAACCAACTAACTTTATTAATCAACAGTTCCTGATTAATTGTTACAAAGTGTCATCCATAAATTTCCCTTCATTTTAATAATACTTGCTGAACGCTAACAATATCCCCAGTGGTTTCAGATTTATAGCAGCCCGGGCACTTGGAAGTGTGGTACTCCAGCCTTCCCAGCTCACGTCCCCCCATCCTCAAATGGTTCCTGCATCCCAGCCTGACCCCCACTTCCAGGGCATCCTTCCCAAGTCACCCCTTCCTCACTCCTCCCCTCTGCTTTTTCTGTCCACATTTGCCAGGGTAAGAAGGGGATGCTCGGGGGGGGGGGGGCAGTGGACAGTGGGACTGGACAGCCCAGCTCCGCCCGGCTCCCGGCCCATGTCTACCTCTTCCGTCCAGGCTTCTTGAAGGATAAGGCAACGAGCAGCGTTGCAACCCATTAACTATGACAGCGTCACTTTTCTCTCCTAATTACTCGTTCCTGCCTATTTGGCATTTTCTTAGAAAAATTTGTTGAATAATGACCAGCATTAAAATGGAGGCTCTTAAGAATTTATACACTGGGCTTAATTTATCATGTACTTTCCTTATCTTGCAGCGGAATTTATTTCTAAGTGTCTTTGCAAAGCCCGTGACAGTGCAGTCATTTTCTTAAGGGCACAGCATGTATCGGTAACACATTTAAAATGCAACACTATTTAATCAGAAGCAGCTCAGCCTGGTTTCTTTGTGAATTGTGTTTGTTTACTGCAACTGCCGGCTTGACATAAGGCAATTAGTACTAATTGTTTAACCCAGCTGCCTTGCTGAGAGCAACCAACAACTTTTATACTTTATCTTGTTTTCTCCACTTCGCTCTTGCCTTTCCAATTGCTTCCATATTTGCTCCGGTTTCCAGCATTCCAAACATGGTGGAGTTCTGCCTTGGGGAAATGCAGGCCGGCCAGAAGATGCCTGGTTTGTGAGAACCCTTCACAATTGTCATCTGAAGCCTGAGTTATCTGACCGAGCCCATTGTGTGGGGTGCGGGGATGCCTGTGAGAGGTAGCAAAAGGTTGAGTTCGAAATGATAGGCACTCACAGCCAGTCTGTACCTGTACAAATATATTCTCCCACCATCTGTGCTTAGCCAAACTCTTGTGAAAGGAGAAGGAAGGAAGGAAGGAAGGAAGGAGGGAGGGAGGGAGGGAGGGAGGGAGGGAGGGAGGGAGGGAGGGAGGGAGGGAGGGAGGGAGGGAGGGAGGGAGGGAGGGAGGGAGGGAGGGAAGGAGGGAGGGAGGGAAGGAAGGAAGGAAGGAAGGAAGGAAGGAAGGAAGGAAGGAAGGAAGGAAGGAAGGAAGGGAAGAAGGAAATAAGGAAATAAATCAGAACTCAATGGATCTAAAATACTGAGAGGAAGTTGCAACTTCCAGCTACCATCTGTCTGCTTCAAATATTTTACTTCTTGCTTATTCTTTGTGAACACTTGCATCTATAGGAGGCCACTGGGAGTAAGAGTAAAATCCATGATTTATCATATGTTTTGATTTGCTTGTAATGTTTTAAATATGCTTCCATTGAGTCTTGGAGAGTGCATCTTTCAAAAGGACGGGACTGTGCTCAGTTGGACGTGAAGTCCCTCCTTGGGGCACAGAATTGTTTGTCCAGTGGTTCTGACTTGGGCAGAGAAAGGGTGACCTGTGTCACTAAAGTACAGCCGCCACGCTACCCTGGTGGCTTTAAGTATGCCCATTATGGACCAGCTGGAATAGGGAATGCCACTGAAGGACTGCCAGGACTCAGAGGGTGACCGTCACTGAGGCTGTCTCCGACACAGGACCCAATGGGAGCGCCCACTTGGGTCTCATGAATGACAGCCACGCGTTCCATTACCTCCAAGGCCTGACAGGAAACATGAGTGAGTGGCAGGTCAGAGATAAGAAAAATAAAGCCTCTCAGGCTTAGGTAGGATTTTCCCACTTCTCCTAAAGACAATTATATAAAGCAATACTTCATATTCTGTGTCTCATTTCTTTTTTTCTTTTTCTTTTTGAAAATGCATGTGTTTGCTTGTGTGTGCATACATGTGTATCTGTGTATGTGTGTTTGTGTGCCCACGTGTGTGTAGGGAGGCCAGAGGACAACTTTGGGTGTCATCCTTGGGAGCACTGCCCACCTCTTTTGAGGCAGAGTCTCCCAGTGGACTTCAGCTCACCAACGGAACTAGACTGTCCCGCCAGCGAGTCCCAGGGGTTTTCTTGTCTCTGCCCGCCCAGTGCCGGGATGACGCGTGCCCAACAGGTTTCCGTGGTTGCTGGAGATCCAACTTCGCTCCTCATACTTATGAGTCAAGCACCTCACTGACGGAGCTACCTCCACAGGTTCTCCTTTATTTCTTCTTCTTTGAAAAAGTATTTTATTTTAATTTACTTATTGGACAGAGAAAGAGGGAGGGAGAGAGAGAGAATGAATGGAAGTGCCAGGGCCTCCGGCCACTGCAAACAAACTCCAGACAAGTGCACCCCTTGTGCATCTGGCTAACGTGGATTCTGGGGAATTGAACCTGGGTCTTTTGGCTTTGTAGGCAAACAGCTTAACCGCTAAGCCATCTCTCCAGCCCCTATTTGCTCTTTTAATAATAATAATGTGATTGATTTATTTGCAAGGAGAGATAGAGAGAATGAGAGAGATCACCAGGTCTTCATGCTGCTGCCAATGAATTCCAGGTGCATTTGCCACTTTGAGCACCTGGCGGTGTGCTGGTACAGAGGAATCAAGCCCAGGCCATTAGGATTTGCAAGCAAGCACCTTACCTGGGAAGCCATATTTTCAGCCTCCCCAGCCCTCTTTTTCTGTTCCTTTGTGTTTTGGATCTTGCTTAGTTGCTTAGGCTGACCTTGTAACTCTCTGTAACCAAGGCAGGTCTTGAATTTTCAGTCCTTTTGCCTCAGTCTTGTGATAGCTGGAATTATAGGCCTGTGCCATCTTCCTTACCTCTTTCCTATAAATATAAGATTGCAAACATAGTGGTCAACATCAAAGGATTTCACTATGGGTGCCATAGTCACTAACTATGTCTGAAAGGAGGTGTCCCCCCCCCCCCAGTTTAAGGTTAGATTAGCATCCGAAAGCATGTGAGCTGATCAGACAAGGAAATGTAGCCAAGCGTGGTGGTGCCTAGCTGTAATCCCAGGATTTGAGAGGTAGAGGCAGGAAGATCAAAAGATTAAAGAACCCAGGTTATGCAGCCAGACTACAGATGTCACATCACTGGGTTTTCAGGGGTCTCAAACTTCACACTTGTCCCAGCCACAGGTCAGTCATTTCACTAAGAATCTAGATCTTTCTTTCCCCTTTGAGGCCGTCTTTGTCTTCCACCTCTGGCCTACTTCAGTCAAGGCCCCTGTTTTCGTTTATTGCCCTCTGAGGCGGATGGTAGACATCCTCACCATTTTTTGTTTTCTCCTCATTGGGTGCATCCAGGTCTCCTCACACTCTTAGGCCAATGTCAGACTCCAAAAGAATTGGCTAAGAAGGGTGTGTGTGTGTGTGTGTGTGTGTGTGAAAACAATACCTGGAAAAATAACCAAGTACTGTGGAAAGGTAGACAGTAAGGAAACATGTGTCAGAGGAAACACCGTCTTTACTCAGAATTTCAGATCACCCAAAGAGCAAAAATCGGGATCTTAAATGAATTTTCCCAATTTTTAAACAAAAGCAACTAGTTAAAAGTATTTTCTCCTCCCCCTGCAATACTTAAGAGAGAAACTTTCCTTTCCTCCTCCCCTCCCTCCTTCCCTCCTCCCCTTCCTTCCTTCTTTCCTCCCTTCCTTACTTCCTTCCTTTCCTCCCTCTTCCCCTTCCCTTTTTTCTTCTTTCTTTATTTCTTCCTTCCCTTCCTTCCCCTATATCCCTCCCTTGCTTTCTTCCCTCCCTCCTCCCCTTCCTTCTTTCCTTCCTCCTTCCTTCCTCCCCCCAGATCTGGGGTCTCTGGAGAAGTGAGAACTGCCTGACGGGAGGAATCGGAGAGCACCCATCATTCCATCAGAGAGCCCCACAGGGGGGCCACGTGAGCCGCTGTTGGCTTCCCTTCTTCCCACCTCATGGCTTCCAAGCACGAACATCATCTAACAGACTTCAGTGCCCCCCGTGCCCCGCCACAGCACCTCAGAGACGTTTCAAAGGTCAAGAGCTTTCTTAAGAACTTAACTTACTAGTCAAGAATAACTTGGGTGCCAAGACAAAGGCAAATCAGGATAACCTTCATGGGAAGTTAAATCTTGCCATTTTTCCCCCTTAGGAAAATTCTAAATGTTAACAGAAGGTGGGGATCTGCTAAGAACACTTCAAATTTTCTGTTCCCAAAATGCTTTTGTTGCTAATTAAAATTAGTCTAATTTTGAAATGATCACATCATTAAAGAGTATTTCAACTGATATTGATTTGATGATACCTACAAACATCTTGGAATAAAGAGCCTGGTGTTTTAGCATTATAAGGTGCTCTGATTAAATCTAGATCTCAAAATTAATGACATGAGCTCCTGATACCTCTTCATTTGTTTTTTTTTCCCTGCATAAAATAATTATGAATACTTCACTGCATGCAATTCACATATATTTTACTTTAGTTTTTTTTTTTTTTTTTTTTTTTTTTACAGGGATGGGGGATGCTGAATGAAGTGTTACTTCTCTGCTTGTCTATGCAATTGCTCTAGCAATATCTTAATTAAGTGTAGAATCAAGATGAAATATATGCCCCAAGTATTTTTCTAATCCTTTCAAACTTGCTGTTTTGATGTGTGGTCTAGGGCCAACTCTTTAGAATGGTGTCTGTTACGTCAATAAATCTTCAGGGGGGCATCAGTCAGGACAGGAACATCTTTGGTGGAGGGCAGGCTGGCATTCAAAGAGGATGGAGCTGGGGATGTGGTCTCAGAATTGTTTTACCTCATTTCCTGGGCAAGGCTCTTTGCTCTGTGCAAAGATTCTATTCATTCATGTTCTCCTTCCTCTGACCTGCCTAGCAGCTCAGCATGTTGTTGTGGTCATCTTCTCCGCGGTGGGGCAAACGACCCGGCCCAAAGCAGCTGATGGGAGGAAAGGTTGTTTGTTTGTTTTTATTTTAGCTTTCAGTCCCAAGGGGGAAGCTTTATGTTGTCAGGAAAAGCATGGCATGAGCAGAGGCTGGGCACCACCTCTGCCACCGCACGTAGTAAAGAGCAGCAGGAGAGTGAGCCTAACTAGCAAAGGGGAGCTGGCTCTAACACCCCCAAGCCTGCTTCACACGAAACACACCTCCTCCAGCAAGGCTCCGCCTCCCAAATTGCCAACAGCTGGGGCTCAGACATTCAGAACACATGAGTTTATGGAGGGTATCTGATTCAAACCAGCACACATCTTGATCCCTCAGTCTGCTCAAATGCCAACCACACGCTAGGGCCTCCACAATCCGATCCCAGTGAGCTTGGGCCTTTTCATTCCCCATCACTTGCAGAGCCTCTCAGAGGTGTGCGGGACACATCAGCAGCGTAGTGACTTGGTCCATCTGCTCAGCTCGTCTCCACAGAGCCTGTCCTTCCTGTAGAACCCAGGTTTTGCAAGTTGAAAGACGGAACTGTGAGGGTTCTTTGATTTACCAATCTATGGAAACAGTTCACTGTCTACTAGGAGTGAAGGAAATTCTTTTTCTTTAATTGACAACTTCCATAATTATAAACAATATCCCATGGTAATTCCCTCCCCCTCCCACTTTCCCCTTTGAAACTCCACTCTCCATCATATCCCCTCCCTCTCTCAATCAGTCTATCTCTTATTTTGATGTCGTGATCTTTTCCTCCTATTATGCTGGTCTTGTGTAAGTAGTGTTAGGCACTATGAGGTCATAGATGTCCAGGCCATTTTGTGTCTGGAGGACCACGTTGCTCCTGCTCTGAATTTCTCCATCTCTTCCTCCATGAACTTCTAGAAGATCTTTGGTGGACCAACCAGGAGGCTCACATCTGACTTAGTATGAGGCTTGGATCCCTGGTTCCTGTTTGGGACCACTTCTATTCTTCCTATAAGACCAGTTCCCTGCCAGAAGTTCTTGCCCAATTCCTTAGAAGCACACACAGGCCAGGCTACAGTGTGTTCACCCAATAGTGCTTTAAGCATCTCTGGTAACATGGGGACTGGCTTGAAGGTCCTTTTCATGGTCTTAGAGACTGACAGATGGCCGTGATTCAGGCACTACAGGAGCCTAGTATTAGAGTCAAAATGACTGTCAGCAACTTCTCAGAGAATTCTGCAAAGAAACTGTTGCCACTTTCTCAAGCTAAGAGGATTAGCCCCTATTCTGTTATTATAGTGAATTACCTGAGGCTGGATTCTTTGTATAAAGTGCTTATTTAGGGACAGAGAGATTGCATAGTTGTTAATGTGTTTGCCCACAAAGCCAAAGGACCCAGGTTCAATTCCCCAATACCCACATGAAGCCTGGTGCACAAAGTGGTGCATGCATCTAGAATTCATTTGCAGTGGCTAGAGGTCTCTCTCTCTTTCCCTCTCTCTCTCTCTCTCTCTATCAAATAAATAATGTTTTTTAAGGTAGGTTTTCACTGTAGCCTAAACTGACCTGGAATTAACTATGTAGTCTCAGGGTGGCCTCAAACTCATGGCCATCCTTATACCTCCCGAGTGATGGGATTAAAGGTGTGTGCCACCACACCCAGCAATAAATAAATATTTTAAGTGCTTATTTATTTTATAGTTCTGGATGCTCATAGCCACATTGATTCAGCACTGGAAAGGAGCACAGAGCAGATGGCACACAATGGCAGGGGTGGTCAATGAAAAGACATTAAATGTTAAGACAGTGTTGCATTTAGGTTCACATTGCTGGTAGAAATCACCCAACCAAGAGAAGCTTTGGGAAAAAGGGTTTATTTTGGCTTACAGGCTCAAGGGGAAGCTCCATGATGGCAGGGAAAATGATGGCATGAGCAGAGGGTGGACGTCACCCCCTGGCCAACATAAGGTAGATCATAGCAACAGGAGAATGTACAAGGAGAAACTGGCTAGAAGACCCATAAGCCTACCCCCAACAATACACCGCCTCTAGGAGGTGTTAATTCCCAAATCTCCATCAGCTTGGAACCTAGCATTCAGAACACCTAAGTTTATGGGGGCACCTGAATCAAACCACCACATTCCATCCCTCACCCCCATAAACTGATATCCATACATGATATAAAATACAATGCATTCAGTACAACTTTAAAAGTTTCCATAGTTTTTATCAATCCCAATGATGTTCATACATCTCCATAGTCCAAGATCATTTAACTGAGACATAATACAAAAACTCCCCCCCCAAAAGCACATAATGTAGCAGAATAAACATTCTCAATGCAAAGAATGGCATTGGGTATAGCAAAGAAATACTCAAGCAATACATGATCTAAGTAGGGCAAACATCAAACTCTGTAGCTCCAAGTCTAACAACTCTAGCCAGTGACAAGTCTCCAAGTCTGATAATTTGAACCAGCAACAAGCCTCTGGAGTTCCATTTCCGCCCCTCCAGCTAGGCTACTCACAGTCCTCAAAGCTTCATCTGGGGCCCGCAGCTCTCCTTGGCAGCCATCTTGTGGTCCTGGCATCTCCACTGGGTCTCCACTGCAACTCCTCACGGTTCATCCTCATGGTCCCATGAGGTCTCCATGCAGGCATCCAGCAAACCTGCTTCACACTGCCCATGGCCAATTTCAAAACACAAGACTGTGTTGCAAACTCAATGACCCTCTTTCCTGCATTTCTTATACTGTACAGTACAAGGTAGGGTGCCAGTTTGTTAGTCCAGGGGAGAATAAAGCAGACTTTGAAGAACAGGACACTCCTTGAGACCTCAGACCCCTTCAAAAGAGTCTACATTCTTCTTGTTGCCCCAGTGCAGGTCAACTGGCCCAATCTCAAAGGTTGTTATCTCTCAATCGCAGCTGAATGGGCAGCAGTTCACCCAAAGATTTTCCTTTCTGTGCCATATCCCTCTGCTCATACCAGTTCATTTCTATGCAAAGAAACCCTGCACAGCTTCTCAGGACATGGGCATAAGAGCAAGCTTCTCACACAAACTGCTAGCCCAGTCCAAGCAAAGCTCTTTCTCACCCTCATAAGCCAAACCTCACAGTCCATAGTTCTTACTGCATTCAGGTCTTGCAACTCAGACCAGAATAGTCCATCAAGCTGTACTTACAGCACTGCAAGGCATCTCTTAGGCCAAGGTTTCAACTCCTTTCACACTACTCTTGAAAATCAGCTCCGAAAGGCCAAAGCCACACAGTCAGGTGTCCAGAAGCAACCCCACTCTTGGTTTCACTTTACTGTTGCAGTCAGGTTCTCCTTGCTGGCAGAAATCACCCAACCAAGAGCAGCTTCTGGGAAAAAGAGGTTTATTTTGGCTTGAGGGGAAGCTCCACAATGGCAGGGGGGAAGGATGGCATGGGCAGAGGGTGAACATTACTCCCTGGCTAACATAAGGTGGACCATAGCAACGGAGAGTGTGCCAAACACTGGCATGGGAAACTGGCTATAACACCCATAAGCTCGCCCCCAACAATACACTCCCTCCAGGAGGTGTTAATTCCCAAATCTCCATCAGCTGAAAACCAAGCATTAACAACACCTAAGTTTATAGGGGACATCTGAATCAAACCACCATAGACAGGAAGCCAGAGGCCTTGAGAGGCTAGCCTTGTATCTTGTGAGAACTAATTTAGGGTTCACAGGAACTACCTTAATTCCTTGAGAGGACTAACTACTTCCCACTAGGCTCCACCTCTTAAAGGGCCCACCACATGCCAGTACTGGCATATTAAAGACCAACTTCCCAACATAGGAACCTGCAGGGACATACTCAAATCCTAACCACACCATGGTGTCAAGAAAGGTGTGCCCAGGAGTGATCAAATATGGTGACTGTCCTTCTCTCATTTCAGGTACACCTTCAAAGAAAGTCATGGTTTGCTGGGGCTTAGCCAGGTTCTGAGACTTCGTAGAACTTCATGAAGTTATGATTCAGTTGAAGTGACTTCAAATCTGACATGCATCTGATGCTGGCCCAAACTTGTGGTTCCCGGTCTCTTGGGTGTGGATAATCCCAAAGCCACCATCTGAACTGCTGGTCATGAACTGGCAATCTTGACGGCTAGTAGGTCCTTTGTCCTCTGCTTATGGGATACCCTTGGCTTTGGTCATCACAGTTGGTGGACTTCTAGAGAGGAGATAGCCCAGTTAGCTTCTGAGGCCACTTTGGAGACACTGGTCTTCAAGCTTTTCGCTAGGGTGGACCTACTGTGAGGGAGGGACCCAAGGGGTCTACTTTTACTGTTAAGACCATTTCAAAGATTGTTTTGATTCACCATAACTCTAATGAATGTTCATTTGCATATGAGGCCTTCAGTGATTCTAGAACAAAAGCTGTCTTTGCACAGGGAGATTTCGCATCCCTTGAGACGCTTCATGGCTATGCTTTCTGGGTCGTAGCCATGTGGCTGCTGCTCTCGGGCCATCTGAAGACAAGCTTGGACACGGTGTACCTTCTGCCTGCTTGAAGAAATGATTCTGGATGCATGACAGATAATATTTTGGCTCTTAGTTCAATTTTTTTTTTTTTACCGCTTTTACTGGGATTTTAAAAGTAGAGAATTGTATCCATGATGATTTTATGAGTTCTGATTGAAGAAATACCAGAAATGACCGTTTGCACGACCCCGCATGTAGGAAGATGCCCAGGGTGGTTCATCTCCACTGCAGCCATCCGAGCGACCACAGATTCTCTCACCAACTTGTAAATATGGGTCAGCTTCCAACTTGAAAGGACTGCCTGTGCCCCCTGGGAGGCCTGCCAACCCTGTGACCGAAGCCAGGCATGGGACAGAGGTCACCAATTTGCGTCCCCTATCCCAGACAGGATGTCTCCACGGGAGGAGGAGGGCCCACAGGAGAGAGCAGACAGTGGCCGGACAAGGCAGTATGCACCATTCAGTCCTGCTTGTCTGCCTCAGGGGACGACGGCTGGCCTGGACCTCTGGGTGACTGTTTCCAGGTTCATACAAGAGCCTAGGGACTCCTGTGCTTGGGAGTGACACCTTCCCTTACAGAAGCTGTGGAGCTGTGGACCAGATGTTTGGATCCAGACTATTCCAACCTCCACATGGGGGCTCAGGGGATGAGGCCAGGAGCAACCAGGATTCACCTAAACCTTGGACATCACCCGTCCAGTGAATGCTGACATGCTCCAACTTCCAAGGATCAGTGTCTGAGTTACTGTGCCTCACAGACATTTGTTTTAGAAGCACCAAAATGTAGAGTGTGGGAAGTGTAAGAAAATGAACATCCCAAGCAGCGTCCTCAAGCACTCACCCTGCTACTTCCCAGGAGTGCAGATCAGAGCCCAAAGCCTTACACAGGCCAGTCAAGCTCTTTACTGCTGGGCCACGCCACAGCCCCTCACTGTGGATTCTAGACAAGGGCTCTACCTCTGAGCCACGCCCCAGCCCCTCACTGTGGATTCTAGACAAGTGCTCTACCTCTGAGCCACACCCCCAGCCCTTCACTGTGGATTCTAGACAAGTGCTCTATCTCTGAGTCATGCCCCCAGCCCCTCACTGTGGATTCTGGACAAGGGCTCTACCTCTGAGCCACGCCCCCAGCCCCTCACTGTGGATTCTAGACAAGTGATCTACCTGTGAGCCACGCCCCTAGCCCCTCACTGTGGATTCTAGACAAGTGCTCCACCTCTGAGCCACGCCCCCAGCCCCTCACTGTGGATTCTAGACAGGTGCTCTACCTCTGAGCCACGCCCCCAGCCCCTCACTGTGGATTCTAGACAAGTGCTCTATCTCTGAGTCATGCCCCCAGCCCCTCACTGTGGATTCTGGACAAGTGCTCTACCTCTGAGCCACGCCCCCAGCCCCTCACTGTGGATTCTAGACAAGTGCTCTACCTGTGAGCCATGCCCCCAGCCTCTCACTGTGGATTCTAGACAAGTGCTCCACCTCTGAGCCACGCCCCCAGCCCCTCACTGTGGATTCTAGACAGGTGCTCTACCTCTGAGCCACGCCCCCAGCCCCTCACTGTGGATTCTAGACAGGTGCTCTACCTCTGAGCCACGCCCCCAGCCCCTCCCTGTGGATTCTAGACAATTGCTCTACCTCTGAGCCATGCCCGTAGACCACTGTTTACTTGATAGCATGCACATAGGTGACATACCATGATCATAATCACCTCACACCACTCTTCCCCATCTTGAATTTCTCCTTCACTGAATCCTCTCTTTCCAACTCATCTCACTGTCTTTTCCTCTCACCTCTGCTTTTGGTATACAGACCAGTAGCTGAATAGGCCATGGGAAGCTGGGGCCTTACTGGAGGAAGTAGGTCACTGTCAGTGCCATTTTGAAGGCTATATCTTGCCCCTGTTTCTTTCTGTTTCCCAAGAGAAGAGTAGCTTTCCTCTGCCCTGCCTGCCCACCATGATGGAACATCTTCCTTGCTGGGGGCCTGAAAACAATGGGGGCAGCCAACCATAGGATGAAACCTCTTTTTTTATGTAAATAATTTTATTTATGTATTTGCAAGCCGAGAGCAGGAGAGAAAGAAGAGAGAGAATGGGCATACCAGACCTCTCGCAACTGCAAATGATCTTCAGATGCACGTGCCACTTCATTCGTCTGGCTTTTCATGGGTCCTTGGGAATCTAACCCAGGCCATCAGGCTTTGCAAGCATTGTCTTGAATCACGGAGCCATCTTTCCAGCCCAGACTGAAACCTCTTGTCGCAGTCAGGTTCGCATTGCTGGCAGAAATCATCCAACCAAGAGCACCTTGTGGAAAAAAGTTTATTTTGGTTTACAGGCCCAAGGAGGAAGCTCCATGATGACAGGGGGAAACGATGGCATGAGCAGAGAGTGGACATCGCCCCCTGGCCAACATAAGGTGGACAAAAGCAACAGGAGAGTGTAAGGGGAAACCGACTGTAACACCCATTAGCCCGTCCCCAGCAACGCACTGCCCCGGGAGGCGTTAATTCCCACATCTCCATCAGCTGGGAATCTAGCATTCAGAACACCTATTTATGGGGAACACCTGAATCAAACCACCACACCTCTTAAATCATGAGTCAAAATAAGCCTTTGCTCCTTTTAAGTTGCCTATGGGAGAAATTCTGTCAGAAGAATGAAAGACTGGCAGATAACCCTGATGGACCTGAGGACAATAAAGGCCAAGTGATTTCCACACAGCAGACCCCACCAGGGACTTCAAGATATGCTGTCCCAGTGAATTCTCTTAAAAACTAGTTGAGGCAGATAATGAATCACTGGTTTTAGAGAGGGTCGCTGGGGCTCAGAGGGGCCGAGGGACTTCAAGTTGTTGGTGGTAACACAACGCCTGGCTGGAGACCGCAGCGTGCATGGTCGTGAACCAAAGAGTCCAGGGCCACCCCAACCAGAAAGCACCCTGAGGGGTTCCGTGGGGAATCTCAACCATCGTGAAGTCGCTATGTGTTCAGGCTCACGGCCATGCAAGTCAGTCTTTACGCTGCGCTGCTCCTCCTTCCGGCCAGATGCCTCGAAGGCAGCACCAGAGATGGACCCTGCAGCCTTGGAGCCCTGGCCTGCTTCTGGGGCGACCTGGGCAGAAGGCAGGTGTTTCAGAATGTCACCTGTTGGCCACTGCTCTTTCCTGGGGTGCTCAGGAAGGGACTTGGGGAAAGGGAAAGGCTGGTTTACACAGGCTGGCCTCTCCTCGATACCCCAGGTTGAGCAGTCTCCAGTGGTTTCCCTAGGGATACCACATCCGTGCTAATAACCTCTTCTAAGTCACTCTCTGGTGGGCACACCGTGCTCAGTGATTCCTAGGTAATGGCTTGGGTCATTTCCTACCGCCGTCTCTCTCCACCATCGCTGCAGTTGCGACACACCTGCTCTCTGAAGGGGAAGGCACACCGTCTCGGGTGGCAGCTCTGCCCAGAGTTGGTGTCTTGCCATGCTGTGCAGGGCTGGGCCTTGGCAGAGTTCCTGGGAGGACAGAACTGAACTCTGCAGGCTGACTTTGTAGCGTTCTCCTTCGGTTCCTTGGGAAGTGTTCAACAAGGCTTCTTCCCGTCACATCCATCAGAGGCTGGCTTCTGTCAGTTTATGTAGTTTTCAAAAATACCGTCAATCCCCTCCTTCTTGAATCAGTTAATTATCTAGTTGACTGTCTGTTTAGGGAGAGGAAAACCCAAATTGTGTGGGATCTCTCGCCCACCTCTCTACACATTGATTTGGTAAACATTTACTACAGCCCTCCTGGCTTGCCCAGTGTGTCGCCAAACTTGGCGGGGACGTGGAAGAGATGTCTCGCTTTTGGGAGACAGGCATGTGCCCTTTCCTATCTACCAGGAAACGTCCGTCATGTCAGCTCCATCCTCAAACCCCGCAAGAATGACAGGGAAAACTGAAGAATGTAGAGGGACAGGGACATGGCCTACAAGGGGCAGGAATTAATAGGTAATTGCTGCCAGTAAGTCCTGCTGGTGAAAGATGCAGGCAAATCCTTACCATGTCCCTTACTGTCTCTGTGGCTATTTATGAGAGAGAGGGAGTGAGGGAGAGAGAGACAGACAGAGAGAGCATCCATGTTGCCTAGCTCTTGAGCAGAGCAGAATATGCTGGTGCACACCTGTGATCCCAGCGCTGGGGACGTAGAGCCATGAGGATTGATAGTTCAAAGCCAGCCTGGACTACAGTGAGACCCTGGCTGTCTCCCCACCAGAGACTGATTGCAATGCCTCGTGGGCATTTCTCCAGCCTTTGGTGAGTGTTTCCATAGGCAATCCGGGGTGCTTTTCAGGTATGGAAATAGGGACCCTGGACAGACAGAACTACAGTTACTTGATTTGAGGTGTGAAAGCCAAGGATTCAAGTTCCTGTGTGAGGAAGAATGTTCTGGAAAGATCTAAATTTTCCCCTGACAACATCAGGACTCAGCACCAGCACCAGGTCTCCTTCCAGAGGTCCGAAGGTTCAAAAGCCTTCCCCTCAGAAGGTGAGATTGTGTTTACTGGGGATGCTGACATAACAGCCCGAGCATGTCTGGAACAGGGATGGAAAATCAAACTAATACCATGTATCAGCAATGCTTACCAGCATAAATAAAACCAGGACTTCCTGGTCACCTAGCATCTCATTTGAAGAAAATTCTAGAAACATACTTGCATATACACAAAATATACAACATGATGTACAAGAAAGTTTTGGTAGTAGAAAGATTTGTGATAGGAAAATCTTAAAATAATTCCTCACCCATTGCTAATATCCAGTGTATCAAGTCATCTCCAAGTGAAAGGAGTCGTCTGCACCTGGGAAAGGAATAGGAGCCTCTGACATCATAGTGACAAAAACAAGATGTAAACAGTGTGCACATTGTTCCTTCACTATTTTTATAGAGGTGAGGGGGTCAAGAAGACTAATCTATACTTAGTTTCAGTTTTTTATTTTTATTTTTTATTGTAGTGCTGTGGATGGAACCTGGGGCCTCACACATGTTGGACAAGCACTTGATCACTGAGCTATATTGCCTTATACCTGCTATTGCTTTGCCTAAATACACTGTGTGGGTAAACAAAAAACTAATAGAAAATAAGTTCCTGTGTATGAAGGGACAGGGATGCCAAGGAGCTTCTCTGGGTGTCCTTTCATTCAACAGAAGGTTAGTCTTGTTAGTTTGTGTTAATGTAGTACTTACTTAAAACTTAGCCTCATGAAAGGAAAACTTAAAAAAAAAAAAACTATGACCATTTCATGCGATATAAAACTCTTAATAAAAGAAGTGGTGAATGATGTGCACACTGTGCTCCTATGGAGAAAGACTCAATACTCCAAAAATATAAATTTTTCCCATTTAATTAATAATTCAATGCATTTAAAACCAACAGTTTAATGTATTGAATCTGGCAAAGTTATTATAAGGCTTAAATGGAAATAAAATGTTCTAGAATTGTTAGGAGAGTTTTGGAAAAATAATGATAGGCTTATATTGTTAATATTTACTATTGAAATGTATTAATTAAGGTGTATTTAAATGTATTGGTTGTCTTTTGCTGTTCTAGGGAAAACACTAAATTCATCAATAGAATAGAATTTGAAACCAGATCCATGAATATTTGAAAATTTATAGAACTAAAAAAACAAATGTAAGGGCCTTATTTCACAACATTCACATAGCTAAATGTAAATGGGTTAGACATCTAAACATTGTGGCTGTGAATGCAACTCAGTGGTAGAGAGTTTGAGTAGAATTCCCAAGGCCCGGGGTTCAATACCCAGGACCATGGAAAAAAAGAAAAAAGTATACTATTGTTATATATTCATATCCTAAAAATAAATGTGATGAAAAATATATAAAATCTCTGTGCAAGAATATTTAAAATATTATTAATAATCATTAATTATATTATTTGAAAAATTTATTAAATCATAAAATGTAATTATGCTATAAATCATTAAAATACAAAGAAAGGTATTTATGTATCTTTTTTTGTTTTTGTCTAGGAAGAGTCTCACTCTAGCCCAGGCTGACCTATAACTCACTCTGTAGTTTCAGTCTGACCTAAAATCCACGGAGACCCTCCTCCCTCTGCCTGCCAAGTGCTGGGATTAAAGGTGCACACCACCACGCCCAGTTATGTATCATACTCTTGAGTTGAAGCTTAGCTATACCAAGGCTCCCTGAATAATGTATATATTCAGTGCAGTTCAACTAAAAACAGCAGGATTTAGTTTGGCGGGAACTGACAATTGATGAAACTTTAATGAAACAAGGAAGGCCTAACAATAATGAAGGCAGCCCTTACAAATGAATTGAGAAGACATACGCAGTCATTCAGAATCATTGCAAAGGTAGGACTGTGACCAGGTAGTAACAGGAAAGAGTGGAGAGAGAGAGAGAGAGAGGGGGAGAGAGAGGGAGGGAGGGAGGGAGGGAGGGAGGGAGGGAGGGAGGGAAAGTGGACGAGCCATGGATCCATCACTAAGGACACATGGCAGAGAGAAATCATGTCCATTCAATAAATACTACTGGGTCATTTGGAGAGCAATGCAGAGAAGAGGTAATTTGATCCATACCTCACGCCATCCTCCTCAAACACAAGACATCTATTCCCAGTGGATTCTAATCTAAATTGAAAGGCATACAATAATCAAGATTTCTTGGATGCGATTTCAAAAGTTCTACTGTCAAGGAACATCAGTGCATTGACCTGCATTCAAGAGAAAGCTCTGGCACATTACAGACAGGGAAAGTACCTCTGGAATACAAAGCAATAAGCAACTTGTTCCCAGAATAAACAAGTGTAAACAAATCCAAAATGGCAAACAAGTTTGTCAGTTGTTAATTTATCACTTTCCAAATTCACCCCGTTGGCACCCTCTTTGCGACTCTGATGCACCCCGTTTCTGCCTGTCCGTGAGGCCTCCCTTCATCAGGCTGTATCAAGGGGCGCTGAAGGAAAGCATCTCTCACTAATAGCTCCAGGTGGGGTTCTGCCTTCTTCGGTACCAGTATAAGGTCCTCGCAGCTCAGGGCCAGCCCTGCAACACTGTCTTTTTATTGTTTGATCTTTAAGATGATCTCCTTCTGTAGCCTGGGCAGGCCTTGAACTTGGCATCCTCTTACCTCAGCCTCTTGAGTGCTCGGATTACAGGCCTGTGCCACCATGCCCTGCGGGGTATGATTCATGGGCAAATTTTTAAAAGGCTAAACTCATGTTTCCATAGGTGTTGTTTCTTTTAAATCATTGTTTTGGGGTGACAACTGACCAAGTTTTAAAGGGGGCTCCCTGAGGGCTTTCAGAGTTCTGGATTCTGGATTGAAGTATGTACTCTCTGAATCTATGTTATTTTAAAATTGAAAAGCTTAAAAAGAAAAGGGAAAGTTTTGGCAAATCAAGGTAAGATGTTGTATTTATATTCCTAAAAGCTTAGCATCTGTTATGAGTCACTTTTTTTTCTTTAAGTAACTATGACTTTAAAATTTTTATTTATTTATTTATTTGAGAGAGATGGAGAGGAAGTGGCAGAGAAAGAAAGATATAATATAATGGGTATGCCAGGGCCTCCAGCCATTACAAACAAGCTACAGACACATCCCCCACCTTGTGCCTTTTGCTTACGTGACGTGGGTCCTGGGGAATCAAACCTGGATCCTTTGGCTTTGCAGGCAAGAGCCTTAACCACTAAACAAGCTCTCCAGCCCTAACTATGACCTTTAAAAAAAAAAAATATTTGCAAGCAGAAAAGACAGAAGAGAGATATCCGGGCGTGGTGGCACACACCTTTAATCCCAACACCCGGAAGGCAGAGGTAGGAGAATTGCCACGAGTTCAAGACCAGCATGAGACTACACAGAGAGAAGAGAAAACACAGAGAGATGATAGGCACACCAGGGCCTCCAGCTGCTGAAAATAAATAAATAAATAAATAAATATATATATATATATATATATATATAATATATATAAAATATATATAATATATATAATATTATATATATATATATAAAATATAAATAAATATCTATAGTATGTGCCACTTTGTGCATCTGGCTCTTCGTGGGTACTGGGGAATGGAAGCCCAGATTGTTAGGTTTTGCAGGCAAGGGCCTCTGCTGCTGAGGCATCTCTCCAGCCCTGCATTAGTTACTTCTATGTCACTGTGACCAAATACCTGATAGAAACAACATCAGGATGTTTTGGTTCATGGTTTGAGTGGCGCAGTCCAGCATGACTGGGAGAGGCGGAGTTCACAATGGTGGAAGTGCGCAGCTACAGCTCCTCACGACGTAGGTGGCCTGGGAGCCTAGTGCTTCTTCCAGAACCAGAAGTGGGTATTCACCTGATGTATCTGCCAGCGAGTTCCCACATCTAAAAGATTTACACCCTTCCAAAGCAATGTCACCTGCTGGCGACAAAGTGTTGAAACCCAGGAGCCTGTGAAGGTCATTTCACATTCACACCAGGATTGTATCCAAGTCCAAAAGACATGAAACAGTGCAACCATACCTAAGGGACCGTGGATCGGCTGGGGTGCAGGCACCCACCTTTAATCCCAGCACTTGAGAGACTGAGGTAGGAAGATCAACGTGAGTTTAAGGCCAGCCTGGGACTACAGAGTTGAGGGCCAAATCAACCTGGGCTAGAGTGAGACCATACCCTAAAAAAGAAAACAAACAAAAAGAATGATTGGCATAGACTGGAAGAAACCATTCACATACTAGGCACATTGGTAGCCCTTTGGTCTTGTGAGCAGTCTGGGGAATAGATTTCCGATGGCATTTACCACCTTTTCAGCAGCAACATCAGAGACTGGTAAGATGTTGGAAAGGATGTGGTGGCATTGGCATTTTACTCTCAAATTGCTGTAAATTACTAAAAATATTTTTGGAGGGAAATTTAGCAGTATTTGTCAAAATAAAAGCATAATGGGGCTGGAGAGATGGCTTAGTGGTTACGGTGCTTAATTTTTTTAATTCCCCAGTACCCATGCAAAGCCAGATGCACAAGGTGGAGCACGCATCTGAAGTTTATTTGCAGTGGCTAGAGGTCTTGGTGTGACCATTCTCTGTCTCTCTCTCTTTCTCTCTTCTGTCTCTTTCAACTATATAAATATAAATACACTATTTTAAAAATATCAGAATTGGGCTGGAGGATAGCTTAGCAGTTAAGATGCTTGCCTGCAAAGCCAAAGGACAGGACCCACGTTGTTTCCCCAGGACCCACTTAAGCCAGATGCACAAGGTGGAAATGTGCGTCTGGAGTTCATTTGCAGTGGCTGGAGACTCTGGTGTGTTCATTCTCCCCCCCACTTCTCTCTCTCTCTTGCCCTATTTCTCTTTGTCAAATAAGTAAAATAAATAAAAATAAAATATTTTAAAAAATAAAAATATGATATGAAAAAATAAGGGCTGGAGAGATGACTTAGCACTTAAAGTGTTTGCCTGCAAAGCCAAAGGACCCAGATTTGATTTCCCAGGACCCACGTAAATCAGATGCACAAGGTGGTGCATGTGTCTGGAGTTTGTTTGCAATGACTGGGGGCCCTGGTGTGTCAATATTCTCTCTCTTTTTCTCTTGCAAATAAATAAATTTAAAAAGGAAAAGAAAAATAAATAAAATCATAACAAAACTTTGGCCTTTCACATCACTTTTAGAAATGTTAAAATGAGATTCCCACATTTTTAAAAGGATGCCCACCACAGCACTGTTCATGATATGAAAAGACACAGGGAAAAACTGAACATAAGTGAACCAGAAGAAAGTCAGGTACATCCATCGTCACAGTGGAATATGATGTGGCAGGTAAAACGGGTTACAGAATTTCTGTGACATGGGATGACAAATCCTACCCTGATGCCAACTCAGAGAGCAGCTCCTGGAACCGCGGTGCTCGCGATGACAGCATCGATGTAAGAGGATCCAAGACCAAGCATTTCCAGTTTTAACCTGCGAGTTTGTCTACTATCATCTTTGAGCAGCTGGGATGGCAGCAGAGAGGCATTAATAAGCAGTCAGCATTGAAATCCCCTCGCTGCACGAGGGCTGGCTGGCAGGAATCCGGAGTCCACGGGTCTCAGCTCTTGTTATGTCCCGTTACCTGGTGGAGGAGACGGAGCCCCACCCACCACCCAAACAAGGAAACCTCCAGATTCTGTATTGGGGTGGGGCTGAGGAGCAGGGAAACCAGAGGGATTCCTGTCCAGGGGAGAAATTTCTTAGCATTTCATTGACTTCGTGTGGTAGTTTGAATATAAGAGTCTCCCATATCCTCCCATGATTGTTATTAAGCCTCATATCTAAAGCCCAGCTGGGAGGTAGAGGCTTTCTGTAGGAGGTGTGATGAAGGCCTTTGGGATTTTAGACTCCAGCCTGCCTTGCCAGTGCCTGTGAGCTCAGCCGCTTTGCTTCATCCATGCTGCGATGAGGAGGTTCCATGCCAGGCTGCCTGCACCTGCCAGGCTTTCCCTGCCAAGAAGAAAATTTCCCTCCAAACTGTAAACCAGAAATAAACCATGTCCTTTTCATAAGCTGCTCCGGGTTGGATGTTTCTTCTCTGCAAAGAGAAGGTAACTGCTACAACTTTGTTTACTTTTTGTTCCACTCCACAGCCTGAAGCACCTCCACCCTGGCTGATCGTGAAGTGCCCTCTGCCTGGGCCACAGGCCGTCACTGACCAGTGGAAATAAAATACAGACATTGGATGTGTTGTTTCTTTACTGTGATGCTGGATCAGAACTCAGGACTTTGTTTGTGTTAGATAAGCACTCTAACCTTTAGCCACGCCCAGCCCCTCACTGTGGATTCTAGACAAGTGCTCTACCTCTGAGCCACGCCCCCAGCCCCTCTCTGTGGATTCTAGACAAGTGCTCTACCTCTGAGCCATGCCCCCAGCCCCTCTCTGTGGATTCTAGACAAGTGCTCTACGTCTGAGCCACGCCCTGAGCCCCTCACTGTGGGTTCTAGACAAGTGCTCTACCTCTGAGCCACGCCCCCAGCCCCTCACTGTGGATTCTAGACAAGTGCTCTACCTCTGAGCCACACCCCCAGCCCCTCACTGTGGATTTTTGACAAGTGCTCTACTGTTGAGCCATACCCCAAGCCCCTCACTAGTGGGTTCTAGACAAGGATTTCATCACTGAGCCATGCCCCCCAGCATTTTTGTATGTGTTTACTTTTATTTATTTTTATTTTTTTGATTTTTTGAGGTAGTGTTTCACTCTAGCCCAGGCTGACCAGGAATTCACTCTGTAGTCTCAGGGTGGCCTTGAACTCATGGTGATCCTCCTACCTCTGCCACTCAAGTGCTGGGATTAAAGGTGTGCGCCACCACGCTTGATGTTTTTAAATGTTCTAGGAGCCACATTAGGAGCAAATAAATAAGAAAGAAAAGAATGAGATAAATTTTAATAATGTATTTCATTTAACCCAATATCTCAAAGCTATTATCATCTTATTCATCTATAGTGGACATGATAACATTAGTGGATGTGACGATTTGCATAAGGTTTGTCCCCCAAAGCTTCATGGGCTGAAGTCACCTGTATGGTGATGGTGAGAGGTGATGGATGGTGCCAAGGTGAGGCACATTTGGTGCCTAGGGCTAGTGAGCAAACTCTGGAGGAGGCTGATGGCTTATTGCAAAGCTGGGTGGGGTCTAGTGGATCTGAATTAGTTCAGGTAAGAATGAGTTATCACAAATCCAGCTTGCTTTCTTTCTTAAAAATACTTTATTTATCTATTATTTGAGACAGTGATAGAGAGGGGCAAATAGATAGATAGTGATAGAAAATGAGCGCAGCAGGGCCCCCCGCCATTGCGAATGAACTCCAGATGCATGCGCTACACATATATACATATATATATGGAAATAATATATGTTATTATATAATTATGTTAATTATTTACATTATATATATATGGAGAGAGAGAGAAAAAAAATGGATTTATCTGTAGATTGGGCCTCAAGTTAAGAGAAATTCTCAATCTGTCTCCACCTTGCCCATAGCAATAATATAAGTAGGCATGGTGGCACACACCTTTGATTCCCTTACCTGCAAGGCAGAGGAAGAGGATCGCCGTGAGTTCAAGGCCACCCTGAGAATACGTAGTGAATTCCAGGTCAGCCTGGGCTAGAGTGAGACTTGACTTCAAAAAACCAAAAGAAAAAAATATATATACATATATAGAGACAAAAGGCAGAAAATACGCATGTGGGAATGTAGCTTTCTGCCCCCAGCTATGAAAATTGGGAGATTGTTGTTCTTTTGGGAGATAGGCCAGAGCTCTTGAGAGGGGCCATCTTCACCAGCAACGTGCCATCTGTCCCCTGTAGGGGTCCTAGCCCCATGGGCCCTGGAAAACACCACTTGCCTCATGCGGGCTCTGTGACCATGTTGCTACCTACCACCTGATCACAGAGTCACATGACCCTCACCAGAGGCCACCAGATGCAGCTGAGTGCTCTGAGACTTTCATCCTACAACCTTTGAACTAAATGAGACACTTCATTTCTTTTTATTTATTTATTTATTTATTTATTTTTGTTTATTCTTATTTATTTGAGAGCAACAGACAGAGAGAGAAACAGGCAGAGAAAAAGAGAGAATGGATACACTGGGGCCTCCAGCCACTGCAAACGAACTTCAGACGCGTGCACCCCCTTGTGCATCTGGCTAAAGTGGATCCTAAGGAAATGAGCCTCCAATTGGAGTCCTTAGGCTTCACAGGCAAGTGCTTAACTGCTAAGGCATCTCTCCAACCCTGACACTTTGTTTTTAAAATTTCACAGCCTCAGATATTTTGTTTCCTTCATATGAAGCCAACCAGGACAGTTATATTGTATTTTTTTTTTATTCATTTATTTGAGAGAGATGAGAGAGGGAGAAAATGGGCATACCAGGCCTCTTGCCACTGCAAACTCCAGATACATATTCCACTTTTGTGTATCTGGCTTTCCGTGGGTGCTGGGGAATTGAACCTGGGCCAGCAGGCTTTGCAACACATGCTTGTAACTGCTGAGCTGTCTCTCCAGCCTCTACGTTATATTGTTTTGACAAACCCTTCAAAAACTGTTGTGCATTTTGTGTAAACAGGTCATCTCAAATTGAATGCTTTCCAAATTTAATTTACTTTCTATTTTCTTTTTAGAGCCAGGGTCTCACTCTACCAAGGCTGATGTGGAATTCACTATGTCATCTCAGGCTGGCCTCGAACTCACAGCGATCCTCCTACCTCTGCCTCCTGAGTGCTGGATTTACAGGTGTGCCACCAGCCTTCACTACTTTTTCTTGTATTCAGTAGTGGGAAGTAGACCTAAGGCCTTGAGCATGACAGGCAAGTGCTCTACCTAGTGAGCTCCACTCCTTCAGCCCTAAGTTTAGATTTTCAGTTTTAGATAATGGTGTCAGTGAGCCACCTAGGCTGACCTTGAACTCACTGGTACTTCAGGCAGGCCCTGTACTTGTGATCCTCCTGTCTCAGCCTCCAGAGTGTCTGGGATCACACACACACACACACACACACACACACACACACACACACACTTCAAGAATTGAAACAAGTCACAGTTTTATTTGAAGTCAAATGAAGTAAAGCTAAAACCCCAGTTTCTTACTGCTCAGGGTCACACGTGATCCGAACTAGAAGCCAGTCTAGGTCTTCCTGTGGCGCGGAGGCGGGTCTGGCTTAGACCCCTCCAGTGGGATCACAGCTGGCCTCAGCGTCTTGGGTGTGTGTGAGCTCTGTGCCCGGGATGACCAGGCGAGGGCTTGAAGCTAGCTAGCCTCCAGGGCAGGCAGTTGGCACCGCTTGCCCGAGACACCTGCTGCAGGACTTTTACCCAGCACCCTAGTACAGTGCTGTGGGTCCTTGTGGTAAGGGGCTTCCTAAGCAACCGCATGCTTGGAGGATGAGCCTGACCTTGGGATAGACCCGACAGGATGAGCTAAGCTGAGGTTTCACTGTTCGGTGGCAGTGTGGAGGGAACAGGTGGCTGCAGCAGCTGGGGGCTGGTGGGCTGGGCGCGCCCTGGGCCTGCTGCGGGTGTGGGAGACGCTGGAGGACACTGGAGGCCGCCAGCGGCAAGTCCTCAGTCCTTCCCAGAGCTCACAGCCTGGCCAGGCCAGTGCACCCGGTACCGCCACTCTGTTCAGCCTCCTGTCGGCAGCATAGGGCTCTTCAGCAGACCGCCTGAGCTGCTTTCCACGGCCGGAGAACTTGTTTTTCTTTCCCCTGAGGTCAGTGATAAACCGAATCCTTCTTCCTCCCTCCCCCTTCCCTTCCCCTGTCTCCCTCCTCCACCTTTGTTTTTCCCTCTCTCTTTCATTCCAGAACTCAATGGTGGTGGTAGGGGACTACATCTTGATGAAAACCATGGTTTATGACCTTGGTCACACTGATAGAGGTTCTGCCTGTGTGGTGGCTTGATTCGGGTGTCACGCATAAACTTAGGTATTCTGAATGCTAGTCTCCCCAGCTGATAGAGATTTGGGAATTAGTGCCTCCTGAAGGCTGTGTATTGTTGGGGGCGGTCTTACAGATGTTATTGCTAGCTTTCCCTTGCCAGTGTTTGGCACACTCTTCTGTTGCTATTGTGCACCTGATGTTAGTCAGGAGGTGATGTCCACCCTCTGCTCATGCTATCATTTTCCCCTGCCATCATGGAGCTTCCCCTCGAGTCTGTAAGCCAAAATAAACCTCTTTTTCCCACAAGCTGCTCTTGGTTGGGTGATTTCTACCAGCAATGTGAACCTGACTGCAACAGACTGCATCTCTCCAGGGTGCAGCATTGGTGTTAGAGTTTTGATAGTGTGAGCCTCACAGAAGGAGATTCTCATAGGCCACCTGGGTTTGAGCCCCTGTCACACCATCTGTGATCTCAGGGACCTAGGAGAGCCTCCTGATTTCTGACTGCAACGTCAGAGCTCCAGCACACAGGCTGTAGTATAAGTTACATCATAGGGTTCCTCCATTAGGCTTTCTGTGGCTCCCCATTTCTCTCTGGGGAGAGCTCAGTCCCAGGGCTCCGACAGGCTCCCGTTGCTTCTCCAACCATCTTCCCCTCTCCTGTGGCCACTGTAGCTTCTGTCCTGGTTGTCCCCAGCTCTGGCTCCACTGGAACAATTCACACTGGCTCTTCCTTCTGCTTTGGACCAGTTTCCCTCAGAGAGGCGTGTGCATAACGTGCTCACCCCTTCCCTTGCCTGCTCACGACTTCTCTCTGACCCCGTTCTTCCCTGCCACCCCCTTTTCCTATTCCCCATTTTCCATGACACTGTCACTTTCTAATTTTTTGTTTATTTTTATTTATTTGTTTGAGAGTGACAGAGAGAAAAAGGCAGACAGATAGAGAATGAGCACACCAGGGCCTCCAGCCACTGCAAACGAACCCCAGATGCATGCACCACCTTGTGCATCTGGCTTACTTGGGCCCTGGGGAATTGAGCCTTGAACCAGGGTCCTTAGGCTTCACAGGCAAGTGCTTAACCATTAAGCCATCTCTCCAGCCCGACACGGTCACTCTCTAGTATCCGACTGACGTATCCATCTGTTGTAGTCAGGTTTGCAATGCTGGTAGAAATCACCAAACAAAGAGCAGCTTGTGGGAAAAGCAGCTTATTTTGGTTTATAGGCTCGAGGGGGAAGCTCCACAATGGCAGGGGAAATGATGGCATGAGCAGAGTGTGGACATCACCCCCTGGCCAGCATAAGGTGGACAACAGCAACAGGAGAGTGTGCCAAACACTGGCATGGGGCAACTGGCTATAACACTCATAAGCCCGCCCCCAACACTACACTCCTTCCAGGAGACATTAATTCCCAATTGCCCTCAGCTGGAGAGACAAGCCATCGCACATCTATGCTATGTTCCCTGATATTACCTATCTCTATGACACACGAGACACAAAAGAGGCCGTTGTGATTTGAACATGGCCCAGAGGGCACATATGTTGGAAACTTACGGCCTCAACATGATGTTGAGAAGTGGATCCTCTGGGAGATGTTAATGTCGTGGGGACAAAGGCTCAGAGGAATTGATGAACACCTTTCTTATTTGAGTGAGCGCTTGTTCAGGGAAACTGGATTAGTCATGGTGAGAGGATGTAATGATAAAACCAGGCTCTCTATTGAGTTTGAATCTTTCTTGGACATCTACTACCCTTGTTTTCCACCACGAGTCACAACATCTTCAAGCCCTGGCTAAATGGAACCACCTAGTCTTGGACTTCCCAGGTCACGAGCCAGAATAAACCTCTTCATCATCAATGACCCAGTCTTGGGCATTCTGCAATGGTGACAGAAAACAAGCTGAGGCGGGTGCTCTGAATATTCACAAAATGCTTAGCAATCTGCAAGACGCTAATTCAGACACATTCCTGGGTGGGAGAGGCCTTACCTTAGATTTTTCACATCCTCTGTCCCGATGCCATCTAGAACAATGAAAGGGCTCTAGTAGGGGTACTAAGTCAATATCTTTACTAGAAAGTTGCCGGTATGGATGCTGAAAAGTCAGAAACTACAGTGAAAGACTATTAAATCTAGTAGAAAAATCATGGGTCAAAAATTTAAAAAAAATGACCAAAGAGAAACTCATACCTAATTTATTACTAGTATATATACTTATTGTACAAAATAATGGGTCTCAATATGACATTTTCACACATTTATATTATGTACTTTGCTGACATTTGTCCCAAGTTATACTCTCTTCTTTTGCTTCACCATCCCCTTCCCAAATAATCTGCTTTTTTGTCATATATACATATACATATATATATATATACATATACATATATATATATACATATACATATATATATACACACATATATATGTATATATATACACATACATATATATGTATGTGTATATATATGTACTATATGTGCTACCTATATGACATTATACATTGTTATACTTCACATATAAGAGAAAATATGCAGTATTTTACTTTCTTAGTTTGGTTTATTTCACTTAACATGACGATTGTCAGTTCCATCCATTTTCCTTCAAATGACCTGATTTTATTGTTTTTAGGTCTGAGCAGATGTCCACATTTGCTTTATGTATGCATCTGTGGATGGGCATCGAGGATGATAACATATTATGATGATTGTGAAGGGTACTGCAATAAACATGGGTGGCCATATGTGTGTAAAGGCTTAATTCATTTGAAAACCAGTCGGTGTTACGAGATTAAAAGAGATCATGGGGGCTGGAGAGATGGCTTAGTGGTTAAGCGCTTGCCTGTGAAGCCTAAGGACCCCGGTTCGAGGCTCGGTTCTCCAGGTCCCACGTTAGCCAGATGCACAAGGGGGCGCACGCGTCTGGAGTTCGTTTGCAGAGGCTGGAAGCCCTGGCGCGCCCATTCTCTCTCTCTCATGGGGCTGGAGAAGGCTCAGCAGCTAAGGCACTTTGCCTGCAAAGCCTAATGACCTGGGTTTGATTCCCCAATGCATCTGTAAAGCCAGATCCGCAAAGTGGCACAAGTGTCTGGAAGTTATTTGCAATGTCTGGAGGCCTTGAAGCATTCATTCTCTCTGTCTCCCCTCTATATCTCTCTCTGCTTGCAAATAAATTAATAAATAAATAAAAGAGGTCTCTGAACTCACAAAGCTCCAGCACTTTGCACAGCTTAGGCTGGAGTTCAGACCCACCCCCAGCAACGCCTCCTACACCCAGGTGGCTGGAGATCTAAAGCGCTACTAAAACCGAATCTACTGGGGGACATCCATTCAAACCATCACTCACTTGAACATTCTTACTTCCAGCAGTGAGAAGAGAACTATGGGTGGGCATGGACTTTTGTAAACTCCTATTCCTTCCCTATGAGGAACAAGCCTCAGCGAAGTGGCTGCCTCAACTGTGAGCATGGCAGCAGTGAAGACAGAAAACCCAAGCGTCAAGGGCTGTCCAGGCTACAGCTACCATGGGGCTGGGAGTAAGGACACCACAAGCTGGAGGCAGAGGCAGAGCTAAATGGAAAAGTCCATATGGAGAGCAAATCCTTCCTGTTTTGCTTCAACAAACACAGACAAGAACCTGGAACAAATCAAAATTTTCCTGCTATGATTGTCTCCCACCATTCTCCCTACACCCCTGCAGTCGTCCTGTGACTAAACCGATTTGTAAGCTCATGCCCACCCATTTTCTAGTTTCAGATCTGAATGGTGGCCAGGTGGACAGGGGAGGGGACCAGGGAAAAACAGCCCACATTCTTTGGAACATGTACCTAGTTTGGTAGACTTCTTCTTTTAGCTTGAATAATGTGGCCCAAAAAAGGTACCTATGAAAAGACTACATTATTTAAGCAGAAGAGTGTGACAGTTATAACCTGCTTAAAATATACTGTATTATTTACCATGTGCTTCATCTAAACTCAGAGGGAAAATGAACTCTGTAAAATGAGGTGAGAGAAGAGAAAGTGAGCAAACAGAGTGAGATAAGATGGAAGGCTCTTTAAGGGTGAAAAATCTATAAAGAAACAAAGAGAACCACAGAGCAGATGAAAGTGGCATTACAGATACTCAACTGCAAAGTGAACACCAAAGAAAATCAAGCCAGTGGCTAAGAGGATAAATGCCACAGGCTGCAACACGGCAGAATGTGCCTTTTGGGCTAAGATACTCTGAGAGTCAGGATGATATGCAAGAAGGCAATAAATATCCAAATAGTCTCGATCATCAAATACTCAAAGATCCTTTCCTCATAATTGCAGGGAAAATTTGATATATAGGAAGAACTGATGAGCAGAAAATATTTACTATGGATATCACTAGGGAAAAGATTGAAAAAATGAAACTGAAGTCCATTACCAAGAATGCAATGGACTAATTCCTCCTTCTTTCCTTCCTCCTCCTTCCTTCCTTCCTTCCTTCCTTCCTTCCTTCCTTCCTTCCTTCCTTCCTTCCTTTCTGTCTCTCTCTCTCTCTCTCTCTCTCTCTCTCTCTCTCTCTCTTTCTGTCTTTTTTTGTGGCAGGGTCTTCCTCCAGCCCAGGCTGACCTGGGATTCACTGTGTAGTCTCAGGTTGACCTTGAACTCACAGCAATGGTACTATCTGAGTTTCCCAAGTGTTGAGATTAAAGGCATGCACCATCATGCCCAGCTGGAATCATTCTTTCTGGAGTTAATAAAGGCATACATCTGGAGGTTCACAGGGTTTTGGGTTTACAAGGTGCAGAATGTCCCTCTTGGAATCAGGTGTTTGAATATTTAGTCCCCATTTGGTGGTGCTGTTTGGAAAAGTCGTGGAACCTATAGGTGGTGGAGCCTTGCTGGAGGAAGTGTGTTACCAGGGGCACCTCGAAATCTTATAGTCCAGCTCTGCTTAGCAGTTCACATGCTCAACCTCCTCCCTGCTGGTGTGAAGATGTGATACCCAGCTGTCTGCTCCTGCCATGTTTTCCCTAGTATGATGAATCTTCCCCTTTCTTTCCCTAGGCAACTTCATGTTGGGTATTTCATCCCAGCAATTAGAAAGTACACAGATACATGAAGTCATTGGCAAGGTTAACAAAATATGACTGATTCTTATATACAAGCCTAATGATGTATATGAATTTGATAGGAAATGGCAAGAAAGCCAGCTATAATAACATAAAGGCTCAGTTGTTTTTCTGTTCGTGCTATTCAGAATTGGCAATAAAAACCAGGTTGGAAATGGAAACATTTTTCTTGTCAATGTGGTAGACTGGATGTTCAGACAAAATGGCAGCCTTAATCATGTGACACACCATGTAAGGCCACACAGCAGATATTCCATGTGGAAGGTCAATCACCATAGCTACCCATAGTCAACAAGCCCACCAGGAATACTCAGGATAAAATAAAACCCACAGAGCAAGTGAAGTACCTTCATGCTTTGTGGAGGGAATGAGAAGAAGAAAGATTCTTTAATAATTTCAAATATAGTAAATATATCTGGGCCTGCAGTGTTAACTCTGTATTCTGAGCTACTCAAAGGCTGAGGCAGAAGAATGGCAAATCAATGTTAGGTTAGGATACATAGTAAGTCCAAGTCAGCCCGGAAGACAGTGTGACCTTAAAATAAAAAAGTTAAAAGAGTGCTGGGGACATATCTCAATAGTAGAGTGGTTACTTAGCATGCATGTATGAGGCCCTAGGTTCAATTCCTAGCTTGCATGTGTACACCTGTGCACACACATACACGAACACACACACACACAAACACACACACACATGCATACACACAAATAATATCTAAAAGAAATCATTATATGAATTTGGCAGTGAAAATTATATGACTAGTATGGCCTAAAAAATCCCCATGAAAATTAAAACATCAGATTGGCAATAAAGATATCCTAGCAGAGCTAAACTAAGTATTTCATGAAAGAAGCACTTTAACATAAGATTGTAGGGAACATCTATCTATCTATCTATCTATCTATCTATCTATCTATCTATCTATCTATCTATCTGCAAGGTCATGGTCGAGGCCAATTTCTGTCTGGATGATTGCATTGTAAGGAGTCCTACTTTTCCTTTGGTTCTTACGTTCTTTCTGCCACCTCTTCTATAATGGAACCTGAGCCTTGGAGGGTGTTAGAGAGATGTTTCAGTGCTGAACAATCCTCCATCACATCTTCTCAGCACCATGGTGCTTTTTGGATCATCCCAGTGGTCACCGCCATGTGAAAAGAGAAGCTTATGAACATGAGGTTGAAAGTCACCATGGCAAGACTTAACAGAAAGATATTGGGGGCTTCTGGGTAAGAGTGTGGCATAGTAGTCATGCCAAAACAGCCTAGGAAAGGAAATAAGCAGAAAAACAGCAAAATACACTCTTCTACCAAAAAAGTGAAAATGTATAAGTTATTATCAACCACAGCAGAGAAGCAGGGAGAGAGAGTCAGATATTCTAGAAAGGAGGAAAGCAGCCAGAATCTCAGTGAGGCCCTGATCCACGTCCTGCCTGCGTGACTGGTGCAGAGCTTCAGGAGGAGAAACCAGGTGGAGGAAATTCCACTCACACCAGCCTCCTCACAAAGTCATGAAGCCTAAAGGGGAAAACAGCAGAGACCAGCCGAGCCACTGCCGAAGGAGAACACAAACAGGACCAGCTGAGCAGCTCCAACACACCTCCAGGCATCTTGCACAGCTTCCTATCCCCCAACCACCAGTGCCATGAGCCACGGGAGAACTCAATCAGCCCCCAGCAGCACCACACCCAGCACAGCCAGTCAGAACACCACATCCAGTGACCCAAGTAGCATAACAGTCCACAGTGCAACAGAGAGGGACCAAGGGGGGCACTCAGTATTGGTGAAGTTAGAAGCCATCCCAAGAGGTAGCAGAGCCTGCTTACACAAAGTAGGCAGGTACACAGGCCTGCACGGGAAGTGCTAATCTCTCTTCCCGTGTCAGGGCAGGTTATGGGTTACATCTGATTGATATATTCTTGGTTTGCTTTGCCATTCTCAAATAAGCTGTTGTTTTGGTGTTGACAATTGTTGCCTTTGATGTTTCCTGATTTTTAGGGCCTTTGTCGTTTTCTTCTGTCATTATTGGGGGCAGAGTCTCACTTGGTTCCAGGCTGAGCCGGAACCCATTTCAGACCAGAAATCTCAACCTCCCAGGTGACAGGGTTAAGGGTGTGGGGCAAAACGAATCCTTAGGGACTTTGGCTTTACGAGATTATCTGTTTGTTTTAATCCCCACTCTTGCATAAATACTGTGCTGGTTTTGATTGAATGTGTATATTGCTCAGCTTAATTTTAGAATTGGCCAGTAATTTACTCCACCCAGTCTACTAGAATTCTTAAATAGCATGTAAAGTCAACACCCAGAGTCACTTCTGCTGTTTCTCTTCGAGTATAGGAGCTACACCTGGCACCTTAAACTCCTACCCTGAAGATTTACAAAGTGATCTTTACACGGCTAAGAACACTGCAGATAATTAGAAAACCCAAGGATCAAAATAACTCAAGATGTAAAAAAAAAATAAAAATAAAAAACCTCTACATTATAGTACAAGAAACACAAAAATTCAAGACAATACAATTAGACCAAAAATTATGACTCCATCAGAAATGACATCCAGTGAGACCATTTCAGAAAAAATGCCTGACAAAGGTTTCAAAAAAGAATTATATCTATGTTCAAAGAAATAAATGAGAAAATCAAAGAAAAAAAAATAGACTCCTTAAGGAATCTGAAAAGAACATAGGAAACTAACTTAATGAAATAAGGAGGTCAATACATGGTAAGAATAAAGAAATAGAGATAATGAAAAAATACCAATCAGAAATAAAAAACAGACTAAGTCAAGAAAGAAACTCTTATAAAGTCTCATTAGAAGTATGGATCAAGGAGAGGACAGAATATCGAAGCTAGAAGAGCAGGTGGCAGATCTAATACAATCCAACAGAGAGAAAGACAATCTAATAGGAAGGCATGAATGGAAATTTCAAGATATTTGGGACACTATGAAGACATCAAACATAAGAATTCAGGGCATAGTAGAAGGAGAAGAATTTCACTCCAAAGGCATAGCAGATATTTTCAACAAAAGGAGAAAATTTCCCCCAAATAGGGGAAGTGATACCAACACAGATACAGGAAGCCTATAGAATGCCAAACAGACAAAATCAGGAAAGAATCTCTCACTAGCATATTATAATTAAGCTACAAAACACATAAACCAAAAGAATATACTGAAAGTAGTTAGAAAAATCAAGTCACATACAAAGGCAAGCCCATCAGGATAATAGCAGATTTCTCAACACAAACTTTAAAAGACAGAAGGGCTTGGGATAGTGTATTCAAAGTTCTGAAAGATAACAACTATCAACCAAGATGACCTCATCCAGAACAGCTATCCATCCAGAGTGATGGAGAAATAAGGACATTCCACAGGAAAAAAAAAAAAAAAAGCAGGCTGAAAGAATATATGAACACTAAACCAGCTCTACAGAAAATACTTGAAAGGATCCTCCATGCTGAAGAGAAAGAAAAGCACCCTACTGGAGGGGGGCGGGTGAAGGGGGGAAAACATTAACCAAAACTAGAACACTTGTTAAGCAAATGAAGAGCAAGGATACACCAAAGTCCACAAAACTATCCACATAGAATTAACTCATACTTCTCAATAATAGCTCTGAATATTAATGTTTTCAACTACCCAATTAAAAAAAAACACAGAATAGCAGGATGAATTTGAAAATAGGATCCTTCCTTTGGACGTCTTTAAGAAACTCATATTACTAACAAAGACAGTCACTACCTTAGGATTAAATGATAGAAAAAAACTTTCCAAGAAAATAGAAATGAGAAAGCAGCAGGTTGGCTATGTTTATTATTAATTATGCAGTTTACTTTATGAAGAAATCATGTGTTGGTCCCATTTCTCTCATGTTATCCTCGTATATCCCTCTTCTCCTATTCTAATTTCTGACAAGAGACTTTATGCCAAAAGTAATCAGAAGAGATTAAAAAAATTACTTCATATTGACTAAGGAAATAATTCACCAAGATTACATTATAATTCTAAACATATATGCACCAAACACATGTGCACTGAATTTTATAAAATAAATTCTACTAGATAGAAATTCAGAGTAAAACAATGCAACAGTAGTGGGTGACTTCAACAACCTACTCTCACTAATGGTTCATAGACAGAAAATAAACAGAGCAACAATGGACTGAAAGGACACCACAGAGGCAGCGCATCTCACAGACATTACGGAACATTCCACCCACTACTATAGAATACCCTTTCTCAGAAGCCCATGAAACTTTCCCTAAAACAGACTAATTAGAACCTAAACCAAGCCTCAACAACTTTATTTAAATTGAAATAACTCCTTGTATTTTATCTCACCACCATGCTACAAACCTAGAAATTAACAACAACAAAAATGCAGAACATAAACAAACTCTTAGACATTAAACAACGCACAATTGAACAATGCGTTGGTCACTGAAGAAAACAAGAAGGAAATCAGAAAGTTCCTGGAACTAGCACAACCTCTAAGACACAGTGAAAGCAGTCCTAAGTGGGCAATTTATAGTTCTAAATGCCCACATTACACAAATGAAGATATAGCAAATAAATAACCTAATTTTGTACTTTAAGGCAAAAAGAACAAACCAAATCCAAAAGTATTAAATGAAAAGGAAAAAAAAAAAAACATGGGGGCATAAATAAATAAAATAGAAATGAAAAACAATTAAAAGAATCAATGAAACAAAGAATTGGTTCTTTGAAAAGATAAACATGAACGACAAACCTTTTGCCAAATTAGCCAAAAGAAAGAGAAGATCCTAATTGATAAAATTAGAGGTAAAAAAGGAGACATTACAACTGATAACAATGAAATCAAGAGAATCATAAGAACACACTTCAAAAATTTATAATCTGGGCTGGAGGGATGGCTTAGTGATTAAGGTATTTGCCTGCAAAGCTAAAGGACCCAGGTTTGATTCCCAAGGACCCATGTTAGCCAGATACACAAGGGGGCACACACAACTGGAGTTCATTTGCAGTGGCTGGAGGCCCTGTCTCACCCTTCTCTCCTTCTCTCTCTCTCTCCCCCGCTCTTTCTCTGTCAAATAAATAAATAAAAATAAAATATTTAAAGGACAAAAAATTATAATCCACTTAATTAGAAAAGACAAAAGTATAGGATTAATTTCTCAATTCATAGACTTTCCAAAAATTAAACCACAATGAAATAAATAATTTAAACAGATCTGTAACAGGAAATGAGATTAAAATAGTAATAAAAGTCTCACAGTCACAAAACGTCCAGGTCTAAATAGTTCACTGCAGGGTTCTGTAAGTCCCTTAAAGAAGGAATGAAACCCTACTCCTCATTGTTCTGTAAAACAGAAAAAAAGAGAGTCCCCTAATTCCCAAAAAGCCAGAATTATGCTAATGGAAAAAGACAGACAAAATGAAAAATAAAATTATAGACCAATATCTCTGAACAAAATAGAAATATTCTCAATATAATACTTACAGACTAAGTTCAAGAACACATCCTCCTGTATCACGTGGGATTGACAACCAGACGTGCAGGGATGTAATACATCACATAGACAAACCCAAGTGCAGAAACACCCCATCATTCAATAGATACAGAAAAGGAATTTCTCTCTCTCTCTCTCTCACTCTCTCTCTCTCTCTGAATTTTTTTTCAAGGGGGTTTGAGAGGTGGCTTAATGGTTAAAGCACTTGCCTGAGAAGCCTAAGGACCCATGTTCAACTCTCCAGATCCCACGTAAGCCAGACACACAAAGGTGAGGCAATCACAAGGTCACACATGCCCACTAGGTGGCACAAGTGTTTGGAGTTCGATTGCAATGGCTGAGGCACGCCAATTCTCAACCCCTCTTTCTCTGTGTTGGTCTGTCTCTCTCTGAAATAAAATTTTAAAAGAAGAGAAATTTGACAAAATTCGTCATCCCTTCATGATAAAAAACATTAAGATACTAGGGCAAGAGGGAACATATCTCAATATAATAAGAGTTTGATTAGTGCTTAAGATACTTGCCTGTGACACTTAAGGACCCAGGTTCTGTTCCCCAGTGCCCATGTACGTCAGATGCACAGTGGTGCCTGTGTCTGGAGTTTATTTGCAGTGGCTGGAGGCTCTGGTGGGCCCATTTTCTCTCTATGCGTCTCTCTTTCCTCTCAACAGAAGTAAATAAAATATTTAAAAAAATTTAAAAAACATATAGTAACAATATATAGCAAACCTATAGCCACCATCATACTAAATGGAGAAAAACTTGAAGCCTTCACTACTAAGATCTGGAACAATACATGAGTGTCTGCTCTATACCACTATTTAATATAGTGCTAGAAATCTAAGCCAGTGCAATAGGAGAAGAGAAAGAATGATACAAAGGAGAGAGAGAGAGATGCAATTTGGGAAGGAAAAAAATCAAGCTTTCTTTTTTGCAGATTATAGGGTGCTTTATATAAGAGACTCTAAAATCTCCACCAGAAAATACCCAGAGCTGATAAAAAAAATAATAAAAACCTTAAACAGAGTAGCAGGAGACAAAATTAATACTCAAAAACCAGAAGCCTTCTTATATCCTAATGTTAAACATACTAAGAAAGAATCAGGTAGTCCCGTTCACAACAGCCACAAAAAATTAAATATTTCAAAATATCTCTCAGTAAGGAAGTGAAAGACCTCTCCAATGAAAACTTTAAAACACTGCAGAAAGAAATTGAGGAAGACATGAGAAGATTGGAGGATCTCCCATGCTCGTGGATTGAAAAAATTAATACTGTAAAAATGGCCAACCCTTCCAGAATCAATGTACACACTGAATGTAATGTGATTCCTGCCAAACTTCCTCTTCACAAATAGAAACATTCATACGGAAACACTAAAGACTCCATGTTACTAAAAGTAACCTCAGCGAAAAGAATTGCTAGAGGTATCACTTGAGGGGAAGTTAGACAAAGCTAAAGTAGGGAAGGTCACTTCTTTAACCATTAATTAAAACAGAATTAGAGGGCTGGGGAGATAGCTCAGAGGGTAAGGTGCTTGCCTGCAAGACCTAATGACCCTGGCTTGACTTCCTAGGACCCATGTTAAGCCAGATGCACTAAGTTGCACACACATCTAGAGTTCATTTGCAGTGGCTAGAGGCCCTGGTGCGCCCATTTTCTCTCTCTCTCTCTGCTTGACAATGAATAAAAAATTAAAAATTAGAGAGAAAGAGAGAAATGAGATGAGGGTATAGGACTAAGACTCCCTGTGGAGGAGGGTTATGCTTCTCTCTGAAACTATAGGTGTTTCAGGAAAACCTTAGTACTAGGGTTGGGATCCCTCCCAGTAAGTTGTCCAGAGAGGCCCCCAACACCCCCCAAATGATATGGATCATTGCCAAGGCTCTTTATTGCCCACCAGAAGTAACTGGTCAGAGCCCGTTTCTGACGACACAACATGGGCCTGCTGGAGCAGGTGTGGAGCCTCCTCTGCGCTGCCCAGCTGCCATGGCGTGGGGAAGGGCTGGGAAGCATTCTTGGGGAGAGAAGTTATCAATAGTCTTGCCCACCAGTGGATCCTCCCAGCTTGTGACAGCCAATCAGCCAGGCAAGAAGTACCTACGGGTACAACGGTGGCATGACTATTATGGGGGTAGCCAACTCTACTTGGGTTGGATTTGAAACCCGCTTCACAAGAGTGAATCCAGTGATTGCTACAGAAGACCCAAATGTCTGTGGCTATGGCTGAAAAGTTCACACACCCTGCATAAGGGTGGGTGGGGGGGTGTTACAACTATTATTTCACTAAGTGGATTTGGAATGCTCATCAAATTATCCCATAGAATTCAAATTATTGGGGCTGGAGAGATGGCTTCATAAGGCATTTGCCCACAAAGCCAAAGGACCTCAGTTCAATTCTCCAATTCACCCATCTAAGCCAGTTGCACAAGGTGGTGCATGTGTCTAGAGTTTGTTTGCAGGGGCTGGAGGACCTGGTGTGCACATTCTCTCTGCCTCTCTCTCACACTTGCTCTCTCTCATAAATAAATAAATAAAAAATAAAAAATCAATTAAAATCATATGGGTCTGACTATAGATTATTGCTGGTCTTACCACTGGCCATAGAACTTTTGGCAAAATACAGTGGATGCTGGGAAGACTCAAAACTTGCCAAAGAGCTGAGAACGGATGGCTGTTGAGTGTTCCCTGCTAAAGCAGACATCTCCAGCAAGCCCTGCAGGCTCAGGGAACATTGCAGGAGAGGTCCAGAAAATTTAAGGTCCAGAAGGCAAAGAGGAGTACTTTGGGACACTATTTTCCTAATATGAAGCAACCTTTCCTGATTTCACAGCAGCTGTGAGCTCTTTTACCTGCACGAGACCTGAACGATATTGAGTTCATCATCAAAATAGAAGAGGGACTAAAAGGGTACAAAAGAAGGTTGTGGGAGAGGATTATGATAAAATTACAGTGTGTTCATGTATTAAAAAGTTCAAGATAAAGAAGGCAAAGACAAACTACCAAATCAGTGGACATCAAAAGTTGTAAAATTCAAAACTTTAAAAATGCACGTTCATTATGTTTAAATAATGGGGAGTTAGAAAAGAGTGACTATGGGGCTGGAGATAGGCGTTAGTGGTTAAGACACTTGCCTATGAAGTCTATGGACCCAGGTTCGATTCCCTAGAACCCATGCAAGCCAGATACACAAGGTGATACATGCACCTGGAGTTCATTTGCAGTGGCTAGAGGCCCTGACAAGCCCTTTCTTCCCCCGCCCCGTCTCTCCCTCTCAAATAAGTAAATAAATAAATAATAAAATAAAATGTGACTATGGAGTTAGGCACTATTAAATAAATGCCTGGGCAACACTGACAGAAAATTATTGGTAGTTGTAGGAATTTAATTAATTCTCAACATACAGCTTAAGTAGGCATAAAAATAGTATGAGGGGCTGGAGCCATGGCTCAGGGGTTAAGGTGCCTGCATACAAGGCCTGAGGACCCGGGTTAATTCGCTAATACCCACTTAAAGCCAGACACACAAGGTTGAGCATGCATCTGGAGTTGCTTTGCAGTGGCTCGAAGCCCTAGTACGCCCATTCTCTTATTCTACCTGCCTCTTCTCGCTCATAAAAATAAATGAATGAATAAAAATAGTATGAAAGCTGAAAACATCTCCTTCAAGGTGTAAATCAACATGTTGAGAGAAAAGGGGAACAGACCATACTTGAAGACATGATGACACAAATTTTCTAAACTGGTTGAAAAAGATACTAATGATCAGATTTAGATATTCCCCAAATGAACACATGTGAAAAATCTACATCTGCAAAGCCCACAAAACAAAGAGAAAAATGTTGGAGTGGTGAGAAAATGAAGAAGAATGGTGCAGAGCAATGACAGCCCTGCTCTGTAATGGGAGTAATCCACAGCAGTGTCAGGAGATGGAAAAACAACTTGAACAGTTTGAGGAATATTATTCTCAACTTTGAGATGCTGTGTATAAAATTATATCTTGAAATAATTAGGATGATACCTATATTTCAACTAGGAAAATCTTATAGTGACCTTTTAAAGGTGTTTAGAAAAAAGTAATTAGGACTGGGGAGATGGCTCAGCGGTCAAGACGTTTGCCTGCAAAGCCTTATGACCCGGGTTCGATTCCCCAGCACCCACATAGGCCAGATGCACATGGCGGCACACGCACCTGCAGTTCGTTTGCAGTGGCTGAAGGCCCTGGGGCGCCCATTGTCTTGTCTCCCTCTTGCTCTCTTGTCCCTGCTTGCAAATAAATATATATAAGATAATTTTTAAAAAAACAGAAAAATTATCTTGAAAGTTCTCCTGTGGGAAGGATGGTATCACGTTGCTCCACGTGCTGCAGAGAGACCATTCGAGAGAGCAAGGGTCCACGGATGTGGTCAAGCTTATGACGGGTTTACTGTGGGGATCACCGCGGCTCCGCCACTAGCTCCTCCCTCCCCCTAGTGCTCTCGCTATTGCCTCCAGACCCGTGGCACACGCCTCCGCCGAGCTCTTCTTCAGGAAGTTTAATTCATTTACATTTATTGGGAGCAACACTGCAACTGCTTTATTCCTACTACATCATTTCATGTTTTCCTTTTGCACTTGTTTCTATTCGTTTTTGTGTATTTTCACGTATTTGTTTGTTTGTTTGTTTGTTTTGTTGTTCAAGGTAGGGGCTTGCTCTAGCCCACGCTGTCCTGGAATTCCCTATGCTATTTCAGATTGGCCTCGACCTCATGGTGATCCTCCTATCGCTTCCTTCTGAGTGTTGGGACTAAGGACGTGTGCCAGCACACCTGGCCTTCATGTATTTTTAATGTAGGTAATTGCTGTTCTTTTTTTTTTTTCATACTCCATCTAAACAGTATCTTTTTCTTTGTCCCTTTTTATCAGGATATTTATTACCTGTCACTGATATGTATTTTTGTTTGATATTTTATTTCCACTCAATTTGTATTTTTTTAGGAATCATAATTATTCCTATGATAATTATTTAATTAGCTTTTCTCACATGCATATCATTTTTCTGCACATCATTTTTAAAATTTATTATTTATTTGCAAGAAAAGAGAAAGAATGAGAATGGACACACCAGGACCTCTTGTCAGTGCAAACAAACTCCGGATGCATGCACCACTTTGTGCCTCTGCTTATTGAGTACTAGGGAATTGAACCCCAGGCTATCAGGCTTAGCAAGCAAGCACCCTCATCCACTGAGCCATACCCCCAGCCCATTATTTTTTAAATTAAGTTATCCTTCATGTGGGTGCATACGCATGCATGTGCATGTGAACTTGTGTGTATGTATGGGCACAGCGTGGTCTTGTGTTGCAAATAAATGTCTATCTGGCTTCATAAGAGTGGCTGGGAATTGAACCCCGGCATGCAGTCTTTGTAGGCAAGCACCTTTAACCTCTGTGACGCCTCCACAGCCCTCTGCACATTACTCTATCATGTATTTTTCCGAATCATGAAGAATGGGCGTTAGAAGTTCTCATTCTGCTGTGACCCTCCGGGGTGTGGTTGTACCTTTCATGCCTACAACATTCACAGCATCCTGGTGGTGAGTAGTGTACAGAAATCCCTCTCTCCATCCCCCTGTCAGCTGTCAGAAGCAGTGGCTCACTCTTGTGATTATGCCATTGTGGAAACGTGGCCACAGCCCCGGGCTCAGCTATGGACTCTCGTTTTCTTGCCATCTCCACCGTTTTGAAGCGATTCCCTGCATGGAAGACTTCAACAGCCCGGCGTCATCTACGAAAGGTGGAATCAACTTCTGAAACCCCTGCTAAGGTTGCTATTTGAGCCCATGCACTGTGAATGTTTCCAACGGCATTTGAATGGTGGGTGAATCCTTTCCAGAAAGTTTTCGATTTACTCTGCCCACATCTATCAGGTAAATAGTAGCTACACTTTGTGAAATGTATTTCCCAAATACTTAATTTATGTAATTATTTGAGAGAAAGAAAGATAGATTGAGAGAGGGGGGAATGGGTGCGCCAGGGCTTCTTGCCACTGCAAATGGACTCCAGATGCACGTGCTACTCTGTGCATCCAGCTTTAAGTGGATACTGGGGAATCAAATCTGTGCCATTAGGCTTTGCAAAACAAGTGCCTTTAGCCACTGAGAAATCTCTCCAACCCTGAGATATATTTAAGTTTTGAAAGTCAAAATTGCTCCTTGATCCTTGAGTGGAGAACGGATGTATGAACAGACACACAAAAAACAACACATGCTCTCCTTGTACACCCTTCACAGAGCCTTGGGCGACCAGGTGTGCTGACAATAAGATATTTTGAGTTTTTTTTTTTTTTTCCTAAGTAGCAGATCACAACAGGAAGCTTTAAAATATTCAGTAAACCATGTTGTAGACAGATGTGCTGACATGCCAGCTGTTGTCCTTATAGAACAAGGCACAGTTGATGCGGGATAACCCTCATGTGCCTTGGGATTTTCAGCACAGTGAATGAGCACAACTTCATCTGAGAGGCGTGTCATTCTGTAATGAGGGTGGGCCTGCCCTTGCTCTGGCTTCTCCTCTCCAGCTATGAAAGCCCTGGGTGGCATACTCCCCCAGCAGAGGGCTGCTTTGCATAAGTTAAGATCTGTGGATCATCTGAGACCTTCCCAGGATCATTTGGATAACCCCTCCATGTTGCCTCTGTGGCTACTTTGCCTCTTGCTGGTAAGTTCCGGAGATGGCTTCATTGAGGCACAACAACCAGCTTCTGCCAGTGCCAGGCTTGTCTTCCGCAGCCTCCTCGCGTTTCTCGGCCTTCAAAGAGACAGGGCCTTGCTGTGGACAGGGCCTTGGCTGAAAGAGAAGCTGGTTCTGGTCTTCTCTCCAGAGAACTGGGCTTTCTCCCCATCAGCACAGGGCTGTTTTACTTCCTTTGTAGTCTCATGTCTGCTGCTGTGGCATCCCAGTTTCCTGCAAAACCTCCTTGCTTTGTATCTACAACTTGGCTCACTGGTACAAGAGGCCAGTTAATGAGAAAAATCTGAAAAACTGTGGAAGTTACCAAAATGTTTTGTTAGCATGTTTGTTTGTCTGAAATTTTCTGCAGTTTACTTTCTCCTTCTCCTCCTTCTTCTCTTCCTCCTCCTGCTCCTTCTTCCCAGGGTCTCCTGTGGTCCTGGCTTGCCTGACTATGTAGCCTAGCCTGGCCTTGAACCTGTCATCTTCCTGCATCTGCCTCCAAGTGCTGGGACTACAAACACCCCTAAGCCTGGCTTTTGCCTTCCCTTTTCAAGGCTATTCTAGCTAGGTATAATCTTAGTACTTCTGCAATCCCAGTACTAGGGAGGTGGAGGCAGGAGGACCAGAACTTCAACATCATCCTCAGCTACATTAACTAGTGTGAGGCCAGCATGAGCTACATAAAGCTTTGTCTTAAAGATGTCTTAGACTCTAAGGTATTTTACCTTACCGCATCGGATATTAGTTTCTCTTGGTTTTGTTATTCTGCCAGGAAGGTTATCAATATATATGTAGATTTATTATTTGAAAGTAACACTACCTTTTCTACCTCTTTTAAGCCATCCTGTACTATTTGGTATTTATCAGTCTTACTAAGGTGGGTTTACATACATTTCCATTGGTAATTATTCCTACGGAAGTTTGAAGAGCTTCTTGACCCTGTTCAGGTCAGTTCTATACACGTTTCAGGCACTTTCACCTTGAGCTTTGTACATTCTCCCCACCACTGCTCTGATTCTGGGGTTCTGATTTGGGTATTCTGGTGCATCCAAGTCCTTCTACTGTGGCTCTCGTTTCATTTCATGTATGAACCCAGTGCTTTTTCTACGCATTCTTCTCAGTATTTACACACAGGTTGAACATTGTCTGTTAGCCAGTCTTCAGTAAAGAAATTCCAGGCTCCAATGTTTCTGACATGTCATCACACACGTCAGCTTGAGTCTACCTCTCATGCATTTTACACAATTTCTGCTTCTGTTTGCATCTTGAGTGTCTGCCAGAGGTCTGTGTGTCAAAGGCATGCCACCAGCCTGTGGTGCTTTTGGAATGTGGTGAAGCCTTTAGGAAGTGGGACCTACTGGCAGGAAGTTAGGTATTGGGGGTGTGCCCTTGAAGGGGACATTGTGAGCCTGGTCCCATCTGTCTCTCTTTTTCTCCCAGCATCTATGAACAGCTCAGGTGTGGTCACAAACAGGCCTAGGCAACAGGGTCACCTGATCATGGACTGAAACCCCCAAATCTGTGATCCCAAGTAAATATATTATATTTTTAAAATTTTATTTATTCACTTGCTAGAGAGAGAGAAGGGATGGGGAGAGAATGGGCAAGCCAAAGCCTCTAGCCACAGCAAACAAACTCTAGAGCATGTGCCACTTCGCACAACTGGCTTTATGTGGGTACTAGGGAATCGAACCTGGATCCTTAGGCATTGTAGGCAAGCATCTTAACTGCTAAGTCATCTCTTCAGCCCTGAAACATTTCCTATTTTAAGTTGACTTATCTCAGGTATTTTGTCAGTGACAGAGAGCTGACTAGTACTTTCTATTTAATTATACCACTAGAATTACATAAGTTCCCCTTTCATTATGTAGATGCTCCGATTTTACGAAAATACACTCCTTTATCACAGATGCCCTGCAATGTCACAGAGATGCTCACCTACTTTTACCATACAGACTCTCCTATGTTGTGGACATGTTTTCCTACTTTTACCACAAACATCTTCTGATATTATGGACCTGCTCTCCTACTTTTAACCTATTTTCTAGAAATGTCTTCTGTGTTCTTGATCCTATCATCTTATTACACTGGACACTGTGAAATTGTTATTACTCCATCCATGTTCAATGTGATCTTATTTGAACATCATTGTGAGAGGGATGGTGAGATTCTTGAAAGATTTTTTCCCCCCCTCTGGCTGTGACCATGTGTTGTTGGATTTTGGTTTGTGTATTAGTTTTAAATTAAGACTTAATTGCACAAAACAAAGAAATCTTAACATGTAACTTGATGCAATACCTGTGTACTTTATACCTAAATCAAGGCATGTAACATTTTTAGTAATTAAATAGATTCTCTCTCTCCTCTTTCTGTTTTTCCTTTCTCTGTTTTTCTCTCTCTCTCCTTCTCTGAGACAGGGCCTTGGTAATATAGTCCAGGCAAGCCTCAAACTCATGCTTGTCCTGTCTCAGATTCCTGAGGCTGGGATTAAAGGTTTCCACCATACCCAGTTCTAATGGATATGGTTTTCTGATGCTTAGTGACACGGAACCCTTTCTCACGTGTTTATTGGGTATTTAAATATCTTTGCTGGAGTGCCTGTTCAAGTTTCATCTTAACTTTGCTGTTGGACTTTGTGAGCTGTTCTGACTGATTTAAAGAGGCTCTTGATGCCCTCAGCCTCGGTGCCCTGCTGGTACTGTGTTGGCAGTCACTTCCTCTGAGCCTGTGGCTCGCCTCGCCATCCCTTAATGGTGCCTTTTAATGAGCAGAGACACTTGGTTCTAATAGTGCCCAATACATTAGTCACTCTTTTATAGTTAATACAAATTTTGGTCTAGTTAAACAAATGTTTGCCTATGCAAAGATAATTAAGGTCTTCTATATTTTTTTTCTTGTAGAAACCTGAATTATTATAATTATCATATTTGGCTCAATGCTAGATCTTGAATTCATTTGTAAGGATTGTGTGGTGTTTCAAGTGGTACCGGTGCTCTCCAGGGAAACAGAAGCAACAGCGTGGCCCGATACCCACACACGTTTATTGTAAGGATCAGGGTTACTTGACTAGAGAGACTGAGAAAATCCATGACCCATGGTCACCACCTGGCCACCTGGGCGAGCCGACTGAAGCTTCTGTCTGAGCAGAGTCACCAGGACAAGTTCCCGGCATGGAAGCCAGTAGAAGAGGCAGTATTTCCATCAGAGTCTGAAGGCAGCAAAAGACTGATGTCCCAGCTCCAGGCAGTCAGGCCAAAGGAGGAAGAGGAGGAGGAGTTCAGTCTTTTAAGGTCCGTCTTTTTAATACTATTCAGGCCTTCAAATGATTGGATAAGACCTACCCTTGACAGAAAGCACAAACTGCTTTGTTGTGCTTGCTGGGTCAGATGCTCATGAGCTCCAGACACACCTCAGAGATGCATGCATGACCAGGGATAGCCAAACACGCAGGCGTTTCTTTGACTCAGTCAAGTTCAAACGTAATATTAATCACCATGGATGTCAAGTTCATTCTGGACTATCACCATCTTAAAAATGACCCACTGAATTTTGTTTATGTTTTGTTATTAATCATGTGTCCATGAACCCAATGAACAAAGTTGACTATAAACATAGTTGTATAGATATGTTATTAATAAAGTAAAATAATTTCTGTTTTTATTTATTCATTTATTTTAGAGAGAGAGAGAGAGAGAGAGAATTGGAGCTCTAGGGCCTCAGCCCCTGCGTCAAGCGGCACACACCTGCGCCACCTAGTGGACACGTGCAACCTCGCGCTTGCCTCCCGTTGGTGCTGACCTGGTATCTGGAGAGTGGAACACAGGTCCTTAGGCTTGGCAAGCAAGCGCCTTAACCACTAAGCCATCGCTCCAGTCCCTATTTCTGCTTTTATTAAAGTCATAAATGTGTGCAATTAAAGAGTAAAGTCCTGCTTCATTTCTCCCTCCCCTCAAACTCCAGCCTCCTCAAGCAAGAGCTTTTCACGGTTTTACTAATTCTTGGAAATGCTGTGATTTCCTGCCTTATGAGTATTAAGTAAGCTTCTTGTGCTCTTCTATATTCATTGGCAGGACCTAGAAGCCGCAGTGTGAGGTGAGTAGATTGGGCTGGCCTCTGTTTGCATATGTAAAGGACTGTCCTGATTGAGGTAACTGAGGTGGGAAGCCCCGCCTTTACCGTGGCTGGCGTCGCTGGCACTGTTCCGTGGGCTGGGGTCCTGGCGTGTACTGAAAAGGGGGAATCTGGCTGAGCAGCAGCATTCACCGCACTCTCTGCTTCCGTCTTCCGCACCACCCGCAAGGTGACCGTCTCTGCTCCAAGCACCTGTCCCCGCGCCTTCCCCAAGCGAACCATGAAACAAACCCTTCTTCCATTAACTGATTTGGGGCAGGTATTTCCCCCCCCCCCAGCAAAAAGAACATAACTAATACCTTGATTTCTTGTTTTATTAGCTATATTTATTTATTTAGTTATTTATTTTGGGCTCTCACAACCTCCTTCCTCCCTTTTCTGCCCTTCATCAAATCGCTATGTCCAGGTTACATTTTCCTGCTTCAGCCAGTGCGCACGCTTTGGCTAAGACGACCAGATCGCCCCCTGCCCTTCTACGGTTTCTGCTAATTTTGCACTGAGGATTGTTGTTTCCCAGTGCGGTCACTGTTCTCTGCGTAGAGAATCATTTCTCCCGCAATGTCCCCAAAGACCTGCCACGGTCCGTCAGTCACCTTCCCAATGTCCAGGCGTGTTTCTTAGTGCTTGGCAAGCGCCCACCGGCAGACACTTGCATGAGCTCGCCTGCTCCGCCTGCGGTCCTGATGTCACCCCGCAGACCTGCCGCGTGCATCTCCGCTCCGAGTCTCCGGCGCGGCCAGTCTGCCCTCCTGTCTGTTCTGTCTTTGCAGTGGCGATACGCATTGCCGTTCGCCTTGATGAGCCTGTGTGCTTTAGGAGGATGACCAACCCAGCAGTCAGTCACTCGGGGTGTCTCTCAGCCACCCATCACCGTAACAAACCGCTGAGGCAGCCACCTTCTAATGAGAAAAGGTTCTTTTGGCTCATGGTTGAGGAGGTTTAGTCTGTGATTGACTGGTCTCATGGAGGAATATCATGCACGGGACACAGGGGACACATGACATTCAACCGCTGCCTCAGAAGACAAAGAGAAATGAAGTCCAAGGGTGGTGTTCCGCTGTGTCCTGAAGACCTCCCGCTACACCTCCCCTCCCAAGGCTCCATGGCTTCCCCACCGCACCACTTGTGGACAAGCCTTTATCATGTGAGCTATTAGGTCACACTTAAGATCCAAGCTCTAGGGGCTGGAGAAATGGCTTAGCTGTCAAGGTCTTTGCCTGCAAAGCCAAAGGACCTAAGTTCAATTCCTCAGGACCCATGTAAATCAGATGCACAAGGTGGCACATGTGCCCAGAGTTCATTTGCAGTGGCTGGTAGCACCCATTCTCTCTCTCTCTCTCTCTCTCTCTCTCTCTCTCTCTCTCTCTCTGCTTCCTTCCATCTCTCTCAAATAAATAAATAAAAATATTTTTTAAAAAGATCCAAGTATAGATTCATAATTCTTTGATGAACTTGCTGCAAGTTTGTCCTAGTGATCAGGTATAGTAGTCCTTAGATGGATTTAACATGCTTTTCTTTTTCTTCCTCTTATTACTCATTTCTTCAGCATTTTTATACCACTTGTTTGTTTTTTTTTTTCTTTCACTTTTACCTGTTAACTATTCTCAGTATTTTCAATTTGCTTTTATTTTTATACCCCTGTGTCCTTCTTTTCGGTCTTTTTGGGTTTTCTCTGTCAGGCGATCTGACATTTTGCCATCTATTCATATTTAAGAGCAACACTGTACCTGCACTGGAAGCTCTGTGTGCCCACTGGCATCCTCACTGTGGCTCTTGGCTGTGGCACAGTGTTGTCTGTAGCTTTTGTCTCTCTCCTTTTTTTTAGTCCTCTTTTTGTATGTGGATATCACATGTTGCTACCATCCTTTCCCTCTTCCCTGTCTTTTCAGAAGAGGCCTTCCTCGTCGGGGATGCAGGTCAACCCCGTGGGGATTGTGGGTCATGCATCATGGGGCAGCAGTCATTTATGGGGGAGAGGCAGTGTCTCTGTGCAGAGGGTCCCAACTTGTGGCTCTAGCCATCTTTCCACTCAGTCTTCCGCAAAATTTCAGTAGACTTTTGTCTCTTTTCTTAGCCAGCTCTGTCAGCGTCTGTATCTGTGGCCATTTGGTTTCTGTAGAAAAGAATCCCCCTCGCTCCTATGTGGTAGTGGGCTTGTACCCAGTTGCTGGCGCCACGGGAATGGGGCGAGTGAGTGGGCTCTAATTGTTCACGTGGCTTCTGCGCAGTGCCCTCTCCCCGTCTCTATCTGCACGCTGCCATCTGGGGCTTCGGATTCTAACAACAGTAAAACTCCTGTCCCTGCGGAGCTGGAATGGGATGCTTCCTTGGCCACACAGGAGAAGGCACGGAGATTGGAAAAGGCATGGGGGGTGACACCTCACTGCTCAGGACACATGTGCAACTCCAGTTACCAGCGCCTGTGAGCCCCAACCCTGCCCTGCATCCTGTGGGGAAAATTAATTTGCTTTTCACAATAATGGTCTCTGTTGGTGCCAAGATGTCAGTATCCCTGGCCCTCCTCACTCTCCCACCTACCTCTGTTGTTTTCTGTCTTTAAAAGCCGAAGTGCATCTGTGAATACTGGTGGTTTCTCTCCTCGTTCCCCTCAGAGACTTCCTGTGTAATTATTATTTTGGTTATATTATAATTGTGCCAATAGGGTAAAAAAAAAAAAAAAAAAAACAAATGCATGCGAAATGTAATGTGTGTGTTCATAGATATTTCTTAATATAGCTCAATTTTTCTCTTTGCATAGACACACATAGAAAATTATGTCCAAAAGAAACAGAGTATACTTTAAACATATATCTTGCTATTTCACAAGGGCTGACACAAAGGAAATCTCAACAAATTATAAAATATAAAAACACAGATCCGTATTGCATGACTAACTCACTGCAGTGCAATAGATCTCAAATGAGGGTGGCTCTGTCCTCATGCTCACAAGAGCACTGTTACTACCCTTCTATCAACATCATGCTTGGCACTGCTGGTGAGTTATTTATGGAAGAAAGAAGAAGTCCAAACAACAAACATTTTACACACAAAATCTCTAATGGAGCTAGCTCTGGTGGCACATGCTTTTAATCCCAGCACTCAGGAGGCAGAAATAGGAGGACTGCTGTGAATTTGAGGCCAGCCTGAGACTACAGAGTGAGTTCCAGGTCAGCCTGAATTACAGCAAGATCCTACCTCAAGACAACCAAAACAACAATCAAAACCTTTCAAACAAGCCAATAAAAACCCAAACCAAATGGCTTGGTGGCTAGAGGCGCTTGCTTGCAAAGCCTGCCATCCCAGGTTGAGTTCCCTACCACCCACATAAAGCTTGATGTGTCCCACAAGACACGCTCACATGTTTCCCCCTCCCAAACACTCTTGCAAATAAATACAATTCTAAACAAACTGACCACAACAATACCAATCCATCCCCCCAAGCCCCATGGGTAAAGTTCTATGATCACTCACATGAAGGGAAGCATGCAGTCCAATAGACAGATGAGCAAACAAGGAGAGCTGAGAACCACAGTGAATACACGTAAAACTCAAGAAGCTGAAAAATGATGAAAAATAGACTCCAGTCTCATGTGAGTGTTAAATAAGCGCAATGGTATACTTGCTAAAATTGAACCTTAACAAAGGAACACAAGCCCAAAACTTTTACTTAATAAGGCCAATAAAATCAAACTTCTTATAAGTATAAGCAAGAGGCAAAAAGAGGGGAAAAATAACATTGGGGGGAAAAAAAGGGAAAGGGAAAGGTCCACAAATCCAGAATAATAAGGACGCTTATGGATATTGGATGTATAGCTTTAGTTAATAAATGAAAACATTTAACTCATTTTAATGATGATGTAAGTGATAAAAACCAACTTAAGGTAGTCTAGGTATGTACCAACAGAATGGATGGGTGTAGCAGGCTCAGGTGGCTGCCGGGGTAAGCTCTATCAAATCCTTGCTGAATACAAATGATATTATGCCATTTGAACTGTTCCAGGCCATAAAAATAACAATTTAAAGCTCTTCTACTAATTCTATGATCCGAGGTTAACTTCACACCCAGACCAGATAAAGAGCTTTCTCAAACAACCAGCAAACCAATGAAAAGACAAAGAAAAATGATCTTGGGTGTTATCAGAAATGCAAAGACCATCAAAGAAGCAAACTAACATTATTCTAGTGATAATATGAACAAAAAAATAAAACCAGTAAGCTCTGAGCTATCTATGATTTACTTATGGAAGCAATCTTATAATTAACAAATGATCAAACAGAAAAATGTGATCATCACAAATAATGATAGATTTTAATACACATTCTCATTAAGATTATTAGCAAGCTGGTTACCATAGGGAAGGCACTTGTTAAAGTGACAATTAGGAACTCCAGACAAGCCAAACATGGAAGCTTGTTTGTACTTGAGAGGACTTGGGAGGTAGGGGTAGGAGAATTATGAGTTCAAAGCCAGCCTGGGCTGGAGTGAGACTGTTTGATCTTCCCAAATTAAAAAAAAAAAAAAAAAAAAGATTTACAACAAATCTGTTTTGTGGTTTGTTTTTGTTGTTTTGAGACAGTCTTGCTCTGTGGCCCAGGCTTCCTTGGAATTCATGATTTCCTTGCCAGGACTCCAGACGTGTATCACCACACACAGTCACAAATATTTTTTTCAGAAATCATAAAATACTGGAAGTATTCTCAAGTCAGTAAGGATCAAGGGTGGCAGCAGTTATGGTTACTTTTCTCATTGTCCTCAAAGTTCTCACCAGGTGACAAAAGCAAGAGAGGCTACATTGCAAAGAAAAAGACAAAATCCCACTTGAATAGCAGACTTCTACGTGAATTTGGTCTGAGATGAGAGGGGAGAGGTCACCACGTGGGCAGCTTGCGTCAGCGCCTTGCATTGCTGTTGCTGCAAGAAAGATGAAAGCAGGAACGTTACTCTCCAAATAAAAGTTCACAAGGTTCTCAGAGAAAATATCTTTCTTTTCAAAGTTTCCTGGGTTGATCTTATCTGAGTATAGGCTGATATGGGAAAGGGTGTGTGTGCGTGCATCTCCTTGAGTTCCACCTCCTCTTGTCCCAGGAAAGTGGCTCTTAAGATCTTGTCCGTATCACCTCAAAGGTGGCAGGTGTCGGGGAAGAGAGAGGGCCTCCGAGAGGCTGCATCCGAGATCAAGGAGAGCAAGGATAGAGGAAGACACTTGCTGCGGGGCGGGGGGGCCGGGGGTACCCATGAAGACTGGGTCCTGACTTCCCTTCAGGAAACGGTGGGCTTGGAAAGTGGGTCTCCTTCCTGACTTCAAGGGTCATTATTAGTTTGTGAAAGAGCAACGCCTGGGTGATGTGGGTGTCATCTGGGTCCCCTGTTAGAACTTACAGCAGGCAGGTGGCAGGTGGTAAGACCCCTGAATCCGGATCAGGTTGAAGCGCAGGTGTTCGTGTGGAAGGTGACAAGACACACGGAGCCACGCGCACCCTCAGGGGCATCGGCACGTCTCCTGACTACAACCCAGGCTCCGGGTCGACGAGGGAATGGAATAAACTTTCATCTTTATTAGCTTACTATGTTTTCCTCTCCCAGATAGCTTAATCCAGTCATAACATGCTTTCTAGGGGTGTCAGATTCTTCTCTAAACTGCATGGGTGCCTCAGAGTGTTGTGACAAGTGCAAAGCTAGGAAGACATGCCTGGTGCCTGGCCCAGGGGTTACCCCAGCACCAGCTCCTCCTCTATGCCAGGCATTATTACTACTATTGTCACCATTGCCACCAACACTATCAAGTCACAACATGCAGTGAAAGCTTATAAGCAACATAAGGACAATCGGAGAGGCACAATATTGGTGGCAAAGTACAATCGTTTTTTTTTTTTTCCCAATTAGTATCCTGTTTGATTCTTGGCTCACTTAATATATCAAAGTCAGATAAGTCTATTGGTAAAGTTGATTTACTAGTCATATATCAAAATCTTCAGAGAGAATGCTTGTTTTTTTTTTGCTAGTCCCTATGGAATCTTTGCAACAATAATTATATTATGCCTCTAAAATACCTGCCTAAAGTCTTTAAAATGGTATAATGGCTATATTATCTGATTGCAATGCGAGTGAACAGTATGTAAGTAACATAATTTTAAATGAGAACTACTCGAAATTGAATAAACACATTTCTATGGGATTCAGTAAAAGACTATAGCTACAAATATAGACTATTTGAAAAATAACGAGAGAACAACACAGGAAAAGTTATGGGCTGCGGCCAAAGCTGCACTTATTATTACAATAATAATCTTGGCTGTGTCTCTTATTAAGTGAGACAACAATAAGACAAATGCTTTGTCCATTAAACTCAACAAATCAGCAAAAAAATAAATAAATAAAATAAAAAACATCAGGAAAGTAGGAGGAGGAAATTAGCAGAAATAACCAGCCTAAGTATGCAGTCAGCAGAATTGCTAAGTAAGTGAGATTGGGTTCCCTGAAATGATGAATAAAATATTCAAAACCAAGAAATCTAATCAAGGAAAAATGAGACCAAAATAGGATTGAGAACAAAGATACAATCACAAATAGGAAAAGGATTTTTAGGCTTTTGAAAGACTGTCATGCACAGCTTTGTTAAAAATGGAATGTTACGTTGATAAGGTTTAAAGAAGACACACTGAAACCAGCTTGGGAAAAATGTAGAAACTACAAATGAACCAAAGACTCTTAAAAAGAGCAGAGGTGTTGTCTTCTATGAAGGTCCACTGCTGAGAAGGGCTTCGAGGTGGATTTGCCAATCCTTTGAGAAAGCCACACTTTCGCCATTTTCTCTCTGCTTTACGTTCACTGCTGAGGATGGAGTCAGGCAATGGACCACCAAGCTGTGCTTTCAGTCCTCGGTTCTCCTGAGACAGGCTCTCACTACAGCCCAGACTGGCCTTGAAAAATTCAAGTCCTCTTGCTGCAGCCTCCCAAGTGATGGGATTTCAGGGGTGTACCATGCTCAGCTGATTACACTGTTATTTGACTCTCCTAGAGTATTAAAAAACTCAGGATGTTTGCCCCTATCTCTCAGACTCTCATGAAAACACCACATACACACACACACACACACACACACACACACACACACACACACACACACACACTCACACACACATCAAGAACATGGTCTGTAATTGGCTTTTGCTTATAATTACTTCCCCAAGGAATTCAACAGAAGCTTCTGGAAGCTGACTGGAATTAAAAGAATTGAGCATAGTGGTGCATCACAGGAGGAGATATAATAAGTATCAAGGGCTGGGGAGAAGGCTGAGCGGGCGAGGGCACTTGCCCTGTGGGCATGAGGGCTTCAGAGGGCCTGACTTGCCCTGAGTTTGACTCCTCAGCACCGTGCCCACACACACAGCTGTGCTTGGCCACACATGACTGCAACCTCGGCCCGTGGCGAGCTGAGATTGGAGAACCTCTGGGGCTCACGGGTCAGTCAGTCTGGCCCAAACCAGCAGCTCCAGGCTCTGTCTCCATGACCACTCAGATGAGGGTTAGAGAAGGGTGTTCAGTGTTCTCTCGTGGCTTCCACACATACATGTGCAAGATGCCCACCTCTGTACACACATGTGCATATACCAAACACGATACACACATACACACACAATCGCGTCTATTTTATTATGAATACCTGTTGATAAATGTAATAAAATGACCTTATTTTCTATAACTTTCCCAAACACATAATTCTCAGAAATAACTTAACAAGAAATATACATGGGTTGGAAAAGCCTTATGAAACTTATGGAGGTGAAGCTGAGGAAGGAGGATGATAGGTTCAAGGCCAGCCTGGGCTATATAGCAATAACCTGTCTCCAAGGAAAGCTCAATCCTCAAAACATTATGGGGATCCACGAAACAGGACCTGCACACGTGAAGACAGGGGAGAAAGGGTGGCTTGTCCCAGGCTCACGTAGGGGAGGGGGAGATTGGAAGCTTAAACGCAGTGGGTTGCCCTTCGGGAGTCAACTATAGAAAAATCGTTTTCAGTCTCTGATATATTGGTTTTTATCATCATTATTATTTAGAGACAGGGTCTCACTATGTAGCTCAGGCTAGCCTTGAACTCAGGATGCTCCTGCCTCACCCGACTGAGACCTTTGAAACAATTCTATGGCAGTCCCCCCAGCCAAAGTCCAAACAGAACTACAGTGGGCTCCAGCAATCTCACTACTGTTAATATATCCAAAGGGATGACGTCAGACTGCCAAAGAAAGGGCATTTTGCACTCCCAAGCTTACTATAGCAATAGTCACAAAGCCAAGATGTAGGACGTACACCTGGGGTTTTCTGGAGGAACAGAACCAAATGAACGATTACATACTATTTGTTAGATTGGCTGACATGGTACAGGCTGGGCAACATGTGGCCATCTGCAGGCTGGAGGGTTTGAGGACCTGGTAGCTACTTGGTCCAAGAGCTTCGAGGCCTCTGCAGCTCCAGTGTGGCACCGAAGGATGGGAGGCTCCTGAAGAGCTGCTGCCCTGCAGTCCATGCAGGAAGCCTGAAGACGCTGGGTTCCGACGTCCTGGAAGGAGGAAAGCAACAGGGCAGGTGAACTCCCGCTGCGGACTGCTTTTTCTCAGAACCTCACTACGCGAGGCTGCCATTGGAAAGGCTGTCCACTTTGGGGGAAGTTATGCCTTATCTCAGTCAGTCCTTCCTGGAAATCCCCTCAATGACCGTCTCATCGCTGGGACAACTCCTGACCAGAAGCAGCTTATGGGAGGCAAGGGTTTGTTCCAGGCTTCCAGATGCCCAGGGAAGGTCCTTCATGGCTGGGGAGGCTGGCTCGCTCCACCACGCGTCCTTAGCAGGGACAGGAACCAGCAGACTGGGCACAAGTGGCTAGACTCCACCTCAAGATCCATCTCTGCTGACTTACCTCCTACAGCAGGGCTCACCTCCCAAGTGCTCCAACCTACGACTAAAACTTGATCAAGGGCTGGAGAGATGGCTTAGTGGTTAAGCCACTTGCTTGCAAAGCTAAAGGACCCAGGTTCAATCCCCAGGACCCATGTAAGCCAGATGCACAAAGTGGCACATGTGTCTAGAGTTCATTTGCAGCGGCTATTGGCCCAGGTGTGCCCATTCTCTCTCTGCCTCTTCCTCTCTGTCGAATAAATAAAATTAAAATGATTTTAAAAAGGATGAAATCAGGCTGGAGAGATGGCTTAGTGGCTAAGCACTTGCCTGTGAAGCCTAAGGACGCTGGTTCAAGGCTCAATTCCCCAGGATCTACGTTAGCCAGATGCACAAGGGGGTGCACATATCTGGAGTTTGTTTGCAGTGGCTGGAAGCCCTGGAGCACCCATTCTCTCCCTTTCTCTCTCTCTCTCTCTTTCAAATAAATAAAAATGAACAAAACAAATAAAAAAGGATGAAATCCTGTAACTTCTTAGAGATTAGTGAGATGTTCTCCACTCCAAAATCTTGAATAAATGGGAAGAAGTAGAGGCAGAACAGATCCTACATCAGGAAGAAGCCTGGGTTTCCAAAGAGCCCTCACAGATCCCCACCAAATACTCTGGGAAGACCTGAGCAAGAAGGTCTCCTGGTGGAGCCAGGAGCAAGCATGTTCTCTTCCCACAGGGACCGTGTGTGTGTGTGTGTGTGTGTGTGTGTGTGTGTGTGTGTGTGATGCGTGCACTCTCATTTTTACCAGATCTTGGTGTGGTTGCCCACCCCCACGGACCTCACGTCACATATTCTATACTGATCTCCTTCTCCCTGGGGAGCTCACATCCACCTTCCAGGCGTGCAAGGTAGGGCACGACCCTCATCCCAGACCTCAGGATCTGGAGTTCCCTTCCAGCTCAAGAGCCTCAACAATTGCATGTTATGCAGGCATTCTTCATAGTGGAGAAGGGTGTCCTGAGCATCCGTCCTCTGTCCCCGTTGGCTGCCCAGGCTTGATGCTAAAGGCAGAAGAAGTTCTTCCTGTTTTTTGTGTGCCTTCTTTCTTTGGATTGAAACAGGACGAGAGGAGGCTCTGTAAACTTATGGAACTAACAAGAAACTCACAAGACTCTTGAGGCCCCTCCCAGAGGTTTTATATGAAATAAGAAATTGCTGGGGAAGAGGTTTTTCCATGGAACGCCGGCGGTGATGCAGTTGCCTGAGGACCAAGCCGTGCTTCTGTGCGTAACTCCAACCCACTCACGGGCTCCCCAGGCTGGGCTCGGCAGAGATCTTCCCTGGGTCTGTAAGGTGCGGTCTGTCATGACAGAGCCAGAGCCGACGCGGGGCGGGAGCAGGAAGGGAGGGTTGGTCACACTGTGTCACAGTCAGGGTGCACAGTGCTGGCTACTGGTGCTCAGCTTGCTTTTTCCTTTCTATTTCTATTCTAATTGGGGATCCTCAGTCCCCAACAAACCTCTCTGGAAATACTCAGATAGACACATGGTAGGTGTCTTTCCATGGCCATTTGAAATCCAGTCAAGTTGACAATGAGGTTTAACCATCCCAAGATGCAAGTATGAACAGTACATATGCCGAGACCCCCAGCCACGGAAGAAACCAAGGCCTTAGCTTCCTTCCAGCCAGACGGCGACGTTAAAGACATCCCATGGAAGAACTCCAGAGTCCCTTGCGGTGTCCACATGCAGATGGGGTCAGCACCGTCCCCTAGCTGCTAGGCAGTTCCTGTTTATTCTAGAGGGGAGGGCTACATTCTGTCCTCCATATGCAAACACACATCCCAATGGATGCACAATTTTCAACTCAATTCCATACCTAGGAGGTAGAAAAAGCAAACACTAAGTTTTTTTTATATAGTTCTTGTCAATTAACCAGCCAAGCTAGTTATTTAATTTTATGCACTAGCTCAAAGTCACGGCCAGTGTCTGAAGGGCCCGAGGGGTTTCTCAGAGGTTTCCTAATTTCGTGCAACCAGCTAGCTCCTGGCTTTTCTCGGCACTAAGGTGGGCAGTTGAGATGGATGAGGGGAGAGAAATATGACACAAGAAAGCTCCGAATAGACTCAGTGGTCAGGAGACATTAATCTTGACATGCGTGATGTGCTTCTCAGAGGAGCCATAGTCAGTCTTTCTGACCACCACACTTCATTTGTCTGGTTAATCTCCCAGAACCCAAGCCTTGTGATTAACCCTGTAAGTGGGCTCTATCGTGGTAGGTCTTTGATCCTTTGAAATTTCTAGATGGCTCAGAATCCTCAATCATTTCTCTAGCCTGTTCACAGATATCAGCCTTCCCTGAACCCATGTGGCCCTTGGCAGCACCTGAGGCCACGTCTGTCCTTGGTGGCTTCGACCCCCACATAGGTCAGTCCAATAAATGATAAAGTGCTTCAGACAGGAACTTGTGAGGCTGCAGGAGCAAGGCGGGGCCAGAGGGGAATGGGCAGGCGGTTCAAGTCTGAAGCAACTAGAGCTATAGATATGAAAGAGAGAAACACAAAAACTTGAACCAGGTTGTTAACGATGAGACTCAAGCTGAAGAGATGACTCAGTGGTAAAAGGCACTTGCTTGAAAAGCCTGGTGGCCCAGATTCAGTTCCCCAGTACCCACATAAGGCCATAAGCACAAAGTGACACATATTTTTGGAGTTTTTTTTTTGCAGTGTCAGAAGGCCCTGGCACACCCATAGTCACTCTCTCTCTCTCTGTGTCTGTTTCTCTCTCTCTCAAATGATAACTCAATAAATAAATAATTTTTTTAAAAGAGTTTTCCCATCACACTTAGTGGCATAAACATGATACCCCAGCTACTGTGAAGGCTGAGGCAAGAGAATTACAAGTTCAAAGCCTGGTGGGGGCCTGGGGAGATGGTTAAGTGGTTAAAGGTGCTCGTTTGCAAAGCTTGATGGGCTGGGATTTGACTCTCCACTACCCACGTAAAGCCAGGTGTACAAAGTGGCCCATTAGTGTTCATTTGCAACAGCAAGAGGCCCTGGTGTGTTCATTCTCTTTCCCAATCCTTCCCATAAATAATTGTTTTTTAAAAAAGCCCAATAGGGGGACTAGAAAGATGGCACAGGTGCTTGCCTGTGAAGCCGAAGGATTCAGGTTCGATTCCTCAGTACAGGTGCACAAGGTGGCACACCCATTCTCTTTCTATCTGCCTCTCTCTGTCACAAATAATTTTTTTAAAAAAAGCCTCGTAGGGCTACAGAGCAGAAAGAGTTCAAAACCAAATCTAGAAATTTAGTGAGATCTTACCTCAAAATGAACACTGAAAAAGGTTGCGGTTGTAGGTCAGTGGTAGACCATTTACCTACAGCGAGGGCGGGCGTGGCTGTGCGGTACACACGCCACTTTCTGCGCACCCCCAGTGAGGGACGGGGTGAGAGCACACGTCTAACACAAGAGTGAGCCTAGGTCTCATCTCCACTGCTTCAGACAATAACATAAAACAAACCAGGCCTTTCCTTTTGTTGAATTGCATAAGGCGTAAAGACAGTGTTGTATTTCCTATCATGCAAAACTTTCAGGTGCAGTGGTTTGTGATTGGTAACGTGACTCCTGGATCCCTAGCTGCGCCATTGAGGAGTTGAATAAAGGTTAAGAGATGAAGAGACGGTGGTAGTTCGGTGAGGCGGATTTCCTTGGAGAAACTTGGATAAGACAAACTCCCCTCCTCGGACTGCCTTGAGATAAAGTGAGGGATGCCTAAAGGGCCGCTTGGAGAGGTGACTGCGGACCCCCGTCAGGATTGCGCTGGTTCAGGGGTCTACCAGCCTGTGGGCAAGCCTGGGGGCTGTTCTGGCATCAGAAACGGGGAGTTAGCGTTGAGCTAGCCCTGCTCCCTAGGTGTCGCAGGAAGTAACACCCATCTCTGGGGTATAGCCACCCCCACAGAGCAGCTCCACAGGGCTGGATCCCTCGGGCTTGGGGCCAGCCAGGGTACAGTGCCTCACCTCCTTTGTGCAAATGTACTCTCAGGGAATCCTCGAGAGCCTGTGGGGCCAGCACGGTCTTTCAGAAGCGAAGCCTCACTGAGCCCCCAGGTCTCCCCCCTCTCCTGCTCAGACTGCACAGGTCCCAGACACAGGAAGAGCTTTGCCTGGGTGTCCCCTTGGGGGCGGGGGGGCTCAGCTCTGCTTGACAGGTGGGGACTGGTGAGGGGAGGAAGCCAGGAGCTAGCTGGAAACTAATTGTCAAGAGCTTGGGTGTGACATGTCCCCTGCAGGTGTGTGTGTGTTTGGACACCTAGTCTCCAGATGGTGGCGCTGTTTGGGGAGGCCCGGGAACCTTCAGGTGGCTTCTGGCTGCAGGAAGCGAGTCTGCAGGTGGGGCTTGAGGATCGTGGTCCAGCCTCCGTTCCAGCCAAGCCCTCTGTTTGCCCATCGCGGAGATGGCAAGAAATGCCAGCCACCGGCGCCTGGTGCCGACAAGAAGAATTTCAGCAGCTTGTCTTTCCGGCCGCGGTGCGCTGGCCTGCCTGCACTGTGAGCCACAGTAAATCTTTCCCAATTAAGCTGTTTCTGTCAATATTTGGACACAGTGAAGTCAAAGTAATACACTAATGATTACTTAAAAATGACTTTTTCAGGCGGGATGTGGTGGCCCACACCTTTAATCCCAGCACTCCAAAGGCAGAGGTAGGAGGATCTCTCTGTGAGTGAGACCCTAACTTAAAAAAAAAAAAAAATTGACTGTTTCAATTACTAGATTAGACTATTTGATTTGTTCAGATTCCCCTTGTCCCATAACTTGGTAAGTCATGGGGCTAAGTGTACATCTGAAGGCTAAGGAAGGCCCGTCCCAGCCAATAGGCAGGGCCATACGCCAACTGCCTTCTGAGTGTGCTACGTTCAGAGTTCAGGCCTTAGACCTTGTTTGACGAGGTGCCCCCCAACTTTACCTTCGCGAAACCTGGCACGTTCAACGGTGCTGAAGACACTGTCACCCGTGATGGTTAAGGCTGACTGTCAACTCCATTGCGTTGAGAAGTACCTGGGAGATGATTAAAGCGCCCCTCTGGTGTGTCTGTCTGTGAGGGCACCCCAGGGGAGAAGTCCCACCCTGAATATTGGCGGTGCTGTCCCATAGACTGGATAGAATAAAAGAGGAAAAAGGCGAAAGATGGCCCGGCACGGGCAACCTCTCCCTGCTTCCTGTCCTCCATGAAGTGAGCAGCCTCGCCTCCCCCGAGCTGGGCTCCACCACGCCCCAGTCTGAGAGGCCAAGGACTAGGGACTGAAAGCTCCGACACCCTGAGCCAGGGCACCTAACTGCTCTGAAGCCACTCCGTCAAGGTGTTTTGGTCAGAACCAATAGGATAGGTAAACTTCACCCCAAACTTCTTTCTCCATTTTAGCAGAAATAATAGACTCTTATGGAAATGGAGAAGCCATTTTTCAATATTGTTATGCAGTTTTCAAAATTCTAATGACTGCATAATGGTCTACTTAACCAATCCCTGACGGATAGACATTAGGTTATTTCCAATTTTTCACCATTATAAATAATGCTATGATGAATATCCCTGTGCATAAATCTTTGTGGTTACCTCTGATTACATGCTGTGGCAAAGGCAGTAGGCATGGATTGCTGGACTGAAGTAATGAGAAATGTTAAGTCTTTTAATATATAATCTCAGTATTCTCAAAACCTTGTAGAAATCTGGATTCCTATATTTTTGCCTTAACCCCATGATTCCAAGCAAAGAGCAAGAAATATTCTGAAGTCTTTTTTTAAACCTGGTAAGTGTTAAATGGTATGTCAATATTTTTACTTGTGTTTCTTTGACATCTAGTGAGAATAAATTAATTTTTTCTATTGACCTAATGAATTTTTTCTTTCCATGTATTATTTATCATATATATACATATATATATACATACATACATATATATATATATGTATATATATATATACACTTTCACTTCTTTTTCATAGCTACTTATATATATATTGCACAATGAGGTCACTGATATGATAAAATCACTAAGTTTAATATGAATTTCATTTACAGTTGTTCATTTTTACAAAAATGTCCGCGCGCACACGCGCATGTGTGTGTGTGTGTGCGTGCACACGCACACATACACCGGGGCAAATTGCCACTGAAAACAAGCACGACACACTTGTACCACTTTCTGGTTGTCGCGTACACAGGTGGCGTAGGAATTGAACCCGGGATGAAGGCTATGCCAGCAAGTGCCTTTAACCACTGAGCCATCTTCCCAGCTCCGCTTGTCTAACTTTGACATTTTCCGGTGTCCATGCACATGTGGTGCTTATGGCGTGTGTGTGTGAAGTATGCAGGGGAATGCATTCTATGTACCTGTGTGCAAAGGCCCAAACGACATCTGGTCTTCTCTCTCACTCTTTCCCTTATTTCCCTAAGACGGTCTCTTACTGAGCCTGACTCCATCCGCTTCCCACTCCCGTCATTCCCCTGCGGCAAGCCCTCCACTGCTCTCCCCCACCATCATTGCAAAATGCTTCACCACCCCCCTCTGCCCAAGGAGCACAGCTATGCGAAATGAACGTCAGAAAGGAGTTCACATTCAGGAAGAAGGTGACGTGTCTCATCTCCCCTGCCCTGGACCCAATCAGACTTGGTGGCACTCAGTAAGTGGTCCGTCATTCTGTCGAGACGCTGTCCTCCTGGGAGTCAGCTCTGCATGCCTTGGTTCCCAGTTTGCAATCCCTCCCTCTGGGTGTTCACAAATGCTGTGCCAAGTCCCACTCCCTGGACTCTTCTTATAGACTTATTTTTGTCTCTTTTCAGGTGGGTAGCCATCTTCCCCATGAAGCCAGCCCTGGCCTATATGCCTGGGTCAAATCTCTTGTCCACAGACCCCTTTTACAACGCTGTCTTTGGCTCTTTGGAGCACTGGACATGTGGCATTATGTAACCAGTTTGCGCACATACAGCACTCCAAGATTGGACGTTGCACAAGGCAGGGACTGTGTCCAGAGCACAGGGTCACTCACGGAGTGAGGAAGGAAACCCCATGGCCTTGTCCTTGCTCACCACCTACAGGCTCGCTGCTGGGCCTCGCCGCGCATTTTGGAGCCTTGCTTGCCTATCTTATGTGATGTCATGATGCCATTGGGCCTCTCCCTACTGGGCTCCCTCAGTGGTGTGTGGGTGGCTTCGGGTCTCACTAGTCTCTTCCTCCCCAGTGCTCAGCCTAGAAGCTAGTGCAGCACATAGACGTGCTAGATATTTCTTTGTTTCTTTTTCTTTTCCTTTAATTTTTTTTTTCTTTAGAAAATTCTTATTTCAGATCTGTTTTTTTCTCGGCTTGCTGGATTTCTCTCTTTTGCCTGTCCCTGACCTTTGCATCACCCTGAAAAGACGATGATGGAAGCCAGTGGCAGGAATAGACAAGAAAGTTGGGAGGTGCCACGGTGATCCAGGGTGGACGCAGCATGGAGTTGAGGCCCAGGCCGGTGTCCCTCCGGCCACAGCCCTGACCAGACCCTGGATACGAAATGCCAAAGGTTTGGCCCCACCTAGTAGATCCAGGCGCTGCAAAGTGATTGAATCACTAAGGGCTCTGACCTATCAATGGATTCTGATGGCTTCAAAATTGGATCTAATCAATGAGTTCTGATGACATCCTAATTTAATGAAGGTGGTGGAACGGGGTGAGCTCCTGGAGGCATCTCGTCCCTGCCCCTTCCTCCCCGCCCCCCGCCATGAGGTAAGTAATTTATGTCATATGTGTCTGCCACCGTGATGCTCTGCTTTAGCATGGACCAAGAAAAAGCAACAGGGCCAGCCATGGTCATCGGAACCTTATGAAACCAGGAGCCAAAGTCGCCTTCCTCCTCTCTTTAAGGTTTTGGCTTTGTGACTTCCCAAACTGAGCATCTTCAAAGACTAAGTCCTGGGGAAAAGGAGAGAGAGGCATTAAATTGTTTAAACTCGTAGCAAACAATATCAAGATATGAGCACAAACTCACCTAGGTCCACCGCTCATCCCTCTGTGAACCTGTAAGTGGTTCCATAGGTGGGTATGATACACATGAGGCCCAGCCTAGGAAAATCCATTCACTCACCTCTCTCCTGCCCTGACTTCAGGATCACCCCTGAGCCAGAGGCCTAAACAACCCTTTTTTCCCCCACTCCCCACTCTGTAAATCGGAGCTGTCCCAATGGCCACGGCAGGTGCCTTCACTATGGAATGAAGGTTCCAAGTGTTGAGCTCACTGGCCATCAGCAGCGACAAGTGAGCAGATAAAATGGAGAGGAGCCCCAGCCAGAGGACACTAATGATTTAGAAAGTACCGTGCCATGAGAGGAACCATGATTAGACAAGGCAAGTCTCACACAGGCCTTATCTGAGACCTGGGGACACTTAAATATATGACTTTGCCTTAGAACGCAGGCCAATAAAACCTCTTCTTCGTAGAAGAGGGCAATTAGTAAATATGTTCAACTACATGGCCAGGTGGTCGATGCCACACTACCGAACTTGAGACATGGTGGCATGAAAGTAGCCATCAACAGCATCCAAACAAAGGAGTGTGGCTGGGTTCCAAGAACACTTTATAACAACAGGGAATGCACTAGATCTGGCCCACAGGCCACACGTGACTTACCTTTATCTTAGAAGAGAATATGATATGGAGCAGGATAGATGGAGGAGAAGAATGGCAGAGTTGTCTACTCCCTCCCAACTAATACTAGCTCAATAAGTCTCAACATTGTAAGCCTCTCTCTCTCTCTCTCTCTCTCTCTCTCTCTCTCTCTCTCTCTCTCTCTGTGTGTGTGTGTGTGTGTGTGTGTGTGTGTGTGTGTAGGGTCTCACTCTAGCCTAGGGTGACTTGGATTGGATTCACTCTGTAGTTCCAGGCTGGCCTCAAACTCACAGTGATCCTCCTACCTTGGCATCCCCAGTGCTGGGATTAAAGACGTCCGCCACCAAACCTGGCTCTCTCTCTATATATACATATTTACTAACAAAATGATTCTCATTTGAAAAGTCAAGTAAAGGATTATAATTTTTTTTTTTTTGAGCCTGTCATGGTGGTACATGCCTTTAATTCCAGCACACAGGAGGTGGGAGGGGAGGCAGAGGTTGGAGGATTGCTAAGAGATCAAGGCCACCCCGAGACTACATACTGAATTCCAGGTCAGTCTGGGGTAGAATAAGACACTGCTTCGAAAAACCAAAAATAAAAATTTATTTATTTATTTATTTATTTATTTATTTATTTATTTATTTATTGTGAAGAGAGATGTGCAGGAGCAGATATTAAAGTGCACCACAGGGCTGGAGAGATGACTTAGTGGTTAAGGCACACACTTACGAAGCCTAAGGACCCAGGTTCAATTCTCCAAGTCCCAGGTAAGCCAGATGCACATGGTCACGCATGCATTTGGAGATTGTTTGTATAGCTAGAGGCCCTGGCATGCCCGTTCTCTTTCTCTCTCTCCCTTTCTCTGTCTCTTATAAATAAATAAATAAAAACAGATATTCAAGAAATGCACTACAGAGCCATCACACTTAAAACAATATGGCATTGACAGAATGCATAAGCAGATTGATGGATGAGAATTGAGACCCAGAAAAATTGAGAAGCATTTTATTCATGACAAAAGCAAAAGCTTGGCAAAAGAAAGATACAGTTAGCCAATGAATGGCATTAAGAATTACTGGTACATAGAAAAAAAGATCAAGTCATGGCTATATATCATGGCTCTATATATCATCCTGTTGCAAAAACAATTTTAGATGAATTAGTAAAATTTCAAAATTTCATTAAAAATTTGGCAATTTTCAGGATCATGAGAAACTTTCCAAACTTAAAATGAGGGCAAGGTGCAAAAACAAAAGAATGATAAAACCAGCTATGTATACATTGCTGATATTTTATGTAAAAGCATGTCACCATTAAAAATAGAAAGGCAAATAGGCAAGGGTTTTCAAAATATTATAGATGAGGAATTAACTTTTTCATGTTTTAAAAACTACTTAAAAATCAATAAATGAGAGGTAAAAAAAAGTCTACTTATCTACCAGGAAACAAAATCAATTAGTGATCCTTCTGAGCTGTGGGAACACAAGCAATCTTTATCTTCTTGCTTTTCTGAATTCATGTCTATTTTTCAATCACACTACTTTTACAAAAATATTTCTTCTACATTTGCCAGCAAAGAAAAACAGAGGGGAGGGAGAGGGGGAAGGAATGAGTGCACCAGGGCCTCTTACCAGTGCCAACAAACTCCAGATGCATGTGCCGTTTTGTGTGTCCAGCTTTATATAGGTACTGGGGCAATTGAACCTGGGCAGTCAGACTTTGCAAGCAAGTACCTTTAACCACTGAGCCATCTTTCCAGCCCACTCACTACCTTTATAAGCAGAATGAAAACCAACAACATTTCAGTGTACACATATTAACCTCACAGAGTGGGATGGAGCCAGGCATGGTGGTGCAGGCTTAGCTTGTCTGGCAGCTGAGGCAGGGGGATCGCAAAGTCAAGGTCTATGAGGCTCCAGAGTGAGTTCAAGATCAGCATGGGCCTGCCTCCAAATGAAAACAAAAGAAAGATCAGATGAAGACAAATGCATGAGATTTGCAAAGTGCTGATACAAATGGGTAATAAACATCTAACATAATTGTATTCAGTAATAAAGAATATCATTATTTACAAAAAATAAATTAAAATTAAAGGAATATTTTTAACAGCATAAAGAACACATGCATTTATGTGGAGAAATTGTGTTCTCATCCATACTGGTCATCATGTGAATGAGAAAATTCTTCCAGAAGGAACGTTAGCAAGGAGGATTTCGCTCTCTCTCTCTCTCTCTCTCTCTCTGTTTCTCTCCTTTGAGATAGAGACTCACTCTAGTCCAGACTGACCTGGAATTCACTATGTAGTCTCAGGGTGGCCTTGAACTCATGGTGATCCTCATACTTCTGCCTCCTGAGTGCTGGGATTAAAGGCGTACGCTACCACGCCCGGCTTTTTTTTTTTTTTTTTTTTTTTTTTTTTGAGACAGGGTCTCTCTATGTCACTCTGGCTGACTTGAATCCTTGTAGTCCTCCTGCATTAGCCTCCCCAATACTGGGACATAGGAGTGTGCCACTATGTCTGGCATCAAGGGCAATGTTTGAAGGAGGAAGGAGAAAATAGAAAACAGGGTCTGGAGAGATGGCCCCATGATTAAGGCACTTGCCTGCAAAGCCTAATAACCTGGGTTCGATTCCCCAGTGTCCATTTGAAGCCAGATGCACAAAGTGACATGTGCATCTGAAGTCCATTTGCAGTGGCTAGAGGCCCTGGTACACCCATTTCTCTGTCTTTTCTCTCTCTCTGCTTATAAGTAAATAAATAAAATAATTTAAAAATATAAAAGAAAAGAAAATAGAAAGCAACTCCATCCCCATGCTCATGGGGCGCAAGCAGCCTGTGGTCCTCCTGGCTCTGTCTTCCTCCCCCTTCTCGGCCTTCTCTTTTTGCTATATTTTCCTTGCCTAGTGAACCACTCTGCATTCTAAACGTCTGAGTGGACCCCGTGGCCTTGTCTGCTCTGTCTTTAACTGGAAACATAACCACCTCATTAACCTCGGGGGGGAGGTGGGGCTCTGCCCCCCAAGGGCCGGAGGTCGGGATTTCTGGGCGTGCCACTGGCCTCAGCTTTGTTGATCAGCCGGAATTAATGGGAGATCAGCGTGTCGGGGCAGCGCTCTCATTTGCTGAGGGAGGAGCGGACATTATTGATTCCTGGGCTGTGACATTCTGGGTCCTTCCCATTGGGAATTGCTGCTCCAGTTTGGGCATATTCGTCCTCGGGTTAGTGGGGGAGCCCTGAGGAGTCAGATATGCACATGAACTTATGGCTCCTGGTGGGGAAAGGCTGCTTCTTGGTGTAGTTCCCTCTGTACTGCGCATCTGGTGGGGGGAAAGAAAACAAAGGGAAAATCGGGGGCTTGGCAACATCAGTCACCATTTGGGGCAGCGTGAACTGGGAGCCATTCTGAAGCATCTGTCACTAAGAGAGTCACACTCACCCCTCCACCTGCCCCTTTGCTTTCAGCTGGGGATTGACTGACCACATGCAAGGCCAGCAAAACCTCCCGGATGGGATGAGGGGTCTCTGAGGGCTTGGAAAGGGGTTGCAACCAGCCAGGTGGACCCTTGGAGCGTGTGGCCCTCTCTTGAATGACCTGTACACATTGTTTGCTTGCTCCTCACATGAATACTGAAAGGCAGATACAAGGCTTGAAGGTAGCACATTTCGTCCAAGGCAGGGAGGCTGGTGGGCGTAGGTCTACACACAAGACTCCTGCTGACTGGGCACCCCTGCTTTGAAGCACGTTGTAGCTCGGCCACCGTACTCCTTGAGGGACTTAAGGGAGTCGCATTAATACTGCAGCTGAGCCTGTCCACTTACAATATAGACATTAAACTATTTCCCGAGCTGGAGAGATAGCTTAGCAGCTAAGCTAGGGCACAAGTCCCCAGGACCCTCGTGAGCCACATGCACAAGGGTACGCACGTGTCTGGAGTTTGTTTGCAGCATCCGAAGACCCTGGTATGCCCATTCTCTCTCTCTCTCTTTCTCTCTACTTGCCTATTTATATCTCCCAAATAAACAAATAGAAATAAAAATATTTTAAAAATGCATTTCCCAAGAGAGACTCAATGTAGTACACTCAGGAGACTGAGGCAGGATGATCATGAGATTGAGGCTAACCAGGAAGAAAGGAGGCGGGGAGGAGAGAGAGGGCATGATGGGGAGAGAGACAAAGAGGATGCAATTTGTTGGAGCTTCTCCCACCATCTCTCTTTTTATTAAGTTGAGAACTTTATTATACGAGCATCTCGCATACCGGTGGTATTCCCATCTGGTTACACGCTTACGCCGTCCCTCCTCCACTCCACGGGCGATCTGTATTCACTGTGGAGTCATGAACGCGCCAGTCAGTGTCAGCTTGGAGGACGATGCTTCGGAGGACAACCTCTTCCCCTGTGGCTCTTACGTTCTTCCCAGCCCATCTTCTGAAACATTCCCCGAGCCCTGGAAAGTGCGTTAGAAGTGTCCTTTAGTGTTGAGCCTTCAGCAGCCTCCACTTTCCTGCCGTCATGAGATTGAGTCTCCTCGGTGTCCCCAGCCATCTCCCTGGGGGAGGGGCTGGGTGCGGGCTACGGTGAGAGCAGCGTTCTCACTGAACCCGCCGCCTCCCTCTGTCCCCCGCGCCCTGGGGTGCATGACCGAGATGGCTCGTTTCATGCTAAGCACTCCACCTCCTTCTCTTGTGGTGCTGACGGGTCGGGGTTCACCCTGGTATCCCCTGGTTATTCACTGCAGCTGTAAAAAGCAGATTTCCTAGTCAGGAGTGAGAGAAATGTTAGTCAGAGGGGAAAAGGTAGACACATAGAGGACTTATTTATTTATTTATTTATTTATTTATTTATTTATGAACAATAGACAGAGAGAAAGAGACAGATATATATAGAGAGAGAATAGGCGTGCTAGGGCCTCCAGCCACTGCAGATGAACTCCAGACACGTGCGCCCCCTTGTGCATTTGGCTAATGTGGGTCCTGGGGAGTTGAGCCTCGAACCGGCATCCTTAGGCAAGCGCTTAACTGCTAAGCCATCTCTCCAGCCCCATAGAGGACTTTTTGATGGGCATATCCTCTTCTTTGAGTTACAGAATGGTTCCCACCATCTCTTTGATAACTCTCAGCAAATACTGGGTAGGGGCTGGAGAGATGGCTTAATGGTTGAGCACTTGCCTATGAAGCTCAAGGACCCCTGTTCGAGGATTGATTCCCCAGGATCCACATAAGCCAGATGCACAAGGTGGCGCAGGCATCTGGAGTTTGTTTACTGTGGCTGGAGGCCCTGATGTGCCTATTCCCTCTCTCTCTCTCTTTCTCTCAATCTCTCTTTCTGACTCTTTCTCTGTCTGTTGCTCTCAAATAAATAGATAAAAATAAACAACAAAAAATTTAATTAAAAAATAAAGAAAATACTGAGTATAATGAGAAAGCAACTCTAGTAGGTCAAGTGAAGAAGCCTTTGAGATGACATGGAGCTGGCAAATCCTCTGCACCTCTGTTCTAAGCCTTTCTTCCTGGTGCTCAGGCCCAAGGACTCATTCCCATCTTGGCCCCAGTGCCTGAGAAAGGAGCTAGCACTGATTCCTCCACAGATGTTCCTGAGAATCTGCTGGTCAGTGCCATCCTGGCTTCTAGCGCTCATGGTTTTCATCTTAGTCTTTTTGGACTGCTATAACCATACACAACAAAACCACTAGGTGGCTTTTAAATAGCAGAAAGGTACTGCTCACAGATCTAAAAGCTGGGAAGCCCAAGTCTCCAGTCCTGGCAGGCAGATTCCGTGGACCACACCATGGGCGCACCTGACCTCCGCTCTTCACTGGGCCCCTGCTCCTCCACTGCATGGCGGGGACTGGCCTCTGACTTCCAGGACTACTGGGAAGAGGTGACAGCTCACCCACAGGTAACAGGACTGAAGACGAGGCTCCTGCCCTGTATGCAGGGTTGGCTCTGGCCCCTAGCATGCCATGGACATCTCAGTGTCACAGGAGTCCATCCCAGCACCAGAGGACCCGTGGCTGCCACTGCTACGAATCCAGTAGAGCAGGTTGACAGGTATATGATGCTTTTGTTTCGTTGTGGATCTTAGTTAGACACAGCAAGAGTTCACGGGACCCCTTGGCTCAGGGTTCCTTATCATGGTTCACTACTACTGGGCTCTTTTCTTAATTTCAACTTGTGGAGGTTTGATTCAGGTGTCCCTCATAAACTTAGGTGTTCTGAATGCTAGGTTCCCAGCTGATGGAGATTTGGGAATTAGCGCCTCTTGAAGGCAGTGTGGTGTTGCGGGCGGGCTTATGGGTGTTGTAACCAGCTTCCCCTTGCCAGTGTTTGGCACACTTTCCTGTTGTTATTGTCCATCTGATGTTGTCCAGAGGGTGATTTCCACCCTCTGCTCATGTCATTGTTTTCCCCTGCCATTGTGGAGCTTCCCTTCAAGTCTGTAAACAAAAATAAGACCCCTTTGCCCTCAAAAGCTGCTCTTGTTTGGGTGATTTCTCCCAGCAATGAGAACCTGACTGCAATAGTAAAGTGGATCCAAGGAATGGGATTGCTGCTGGGCACCTGACTGTGTGGCTTTGGCCTTTTGGAGCTGATTTTCAAGAAGAATGTGGGAGGATTTAAAACCTTGGCCTAAGGAACACCTTGCAGTGCTGAAAGTACAGCTTGATGGACTATTCTGGTCAGAGTTGAAAGACCTGAATGCAGTAAGAACTATGGCCTGTGAGGTTTGGCTTATGAGAGCGAGAAAAACTTTGTCTGGACTGGGCTAGAAGCAGTTTGTGTGAAAAGCTTGCTATTATGCCCGTATCCTGAAAATTTGTGCAGGGTTGCAGTGCATAGAAAAGGTCTGGTGTATGCAGAGGGATATGGCACAGAAAAAAAAGTCTTTGGGTGAACTGCTGCCTGTTCAGCTGCAATTGAGAGATTACAACCTTTGAGATTGGGCCAGCTGACCGGTGCTGGGGCAACGGGAAGAATGTAGACTCTTTTGAAGGTGTCTGATTGCTCAAGGAGTGTCCTGTTCTTCAAAGTCTGCTTTATTCCCCCCGGATTAACAAATTGGCACCCTTCCTGGTATCGTGGAGTATAAGAAATGCTGGAAAGAGGGTCATTGAGTTTGCAACACGGTCTTGGGTTTTGGAAATGGCCATGGGCAGTGTGAAGCGGGTTTGCTGGTTGCCTGCATAGAGACCCCATGGGGCCATGAGGATGAACCGTGGATTGCAGTGGAGACCCAGTGGAGATGGCTGTGGAGGAAAGCTACTGGCCCCGATGAAGTTTTCCAAGACTGTGCGTAGCCTCGCTGGAGGGGTGGAATTGGAACTCCAGAGACTTGCTGCTGGTTAGAATTATCAGACTTGGAGACTTGTCAAAGGCTGGAGTTGTTAGACTTGGAGCTACAAAGTTTGATGTTTGTTCTGGTTGTTTTAAAACATGTACTGCTTGAGTATTTCTTTGCTATGCCCAATGCCATCTTTTGCAGTGTGAATGTTTATTCTGTGTCATTGTGGGTTTTTTTTTTTTTTTTTTGTATTATGGCTCAGTTAAAAGTCCTTGGATTAGGGGAATGTTTGAACATCATTAGGGTTGATAAAAAATTGGGACTTTTAAAGTTGGACTGAATGCATTGTATTTTACATCATGGACAGATATCAGTTTGTGGGGGGTAGGGGCGGAATGTGGTGGTTTGATTCAGGTGTTCCCCATAAACTTAGGTGTTCTGAATGCTACGTTCCCAGCTGATGGACATTTGGGAATTAACACCTCTTGGAGGCAGAGTATTGTTGGGGGCAGGCTTACGGGTATTATAGCCAGCTTCCCCTTGCCAGTGTTCGGCACACTCTCCTGTTGCTGTTGTCCACCTTATGTTGGCCAGGGGGTGATGGCCACCCTCTGCTCATGCCATCATTTCCCCTGCCATCGTGGAGCTTCCCCTTAGGTCTGTAAACCAAAGTCAACATTTTTTCCCCACAAGCTGCTCTTGGTCAGGTGATTTTACCAGCAATGCGAACCTGACTGCGACACAACTTTTCCCCCATTTTCCACAGCAAAGTTGAAGGGCATGTACAGTAAGCAACTGCACACACCACTGAGCTGTGTGTTAGTATCTTACTATTTCGTTTTTTTTTTTTAAATCATGCATCTAGCCATTGACCCAAGCTTCTGTCCAGGGATTAGCCCCCCTTCCAGGTATATTTGAGATAGGGCAGACAGTTGCACAGATGAGCGAGTCCAAGAAAGGGAAGCCCCATCTGTCCCCACATTGTCCTAATTACTTTCAAGTAATTTTTCAAATAATACTTTCTCACTTTCTTTTCTGTTTCAAAACACATGCAGTTTAAAAATATGTGTATGTGGGCTGGAGAGATGGCTAGTGGCTAAGCACTTGCCTGTGAAGCCTAAGGACCCCGGTTCGAGGCTCGATTCCCCAGGACCCATGTTAGCCAGAGGCACAAGGGGGTGCACACATCTGGAGTTTGTTTGCAGTGGCTGGAGGCCCTGGTGCGCTCATTCTCTCTCTCTCACTCTCTGCCTCCCCCGTCACTCTCAAATAAATAAATAAAGTAAAAAATAAACAAAAAAATTTTAAAAATATGTGTATGTGTATGTGAGCTGGAGAGATGTCTTAAGGGTAAAGTCACTTGCCTGTAAAGCCAAAGTACTTCAGTTCAATTCCTCAAGACCTACATAAGCCAGATGCACAAGGTGGCGCATGTGTCTGGAGTTTGTTTGCAGTGGCTGGAGGCCCCGGTGCACTCATTCACCGTCTCTCAATCTGCGTCTTTCTCTCTGCCACACTCTCAAATAAATAAATAAATGAATAGCTTTAAAATTTTAAATAAAAATTTTGTGTGCCTACCCATGCTATCACTTGGCTCTGGAATGTCTCCTAAGCGTTCATGTTTCAGCAGGTGTTATTTTGAAGGGCTGTGGAGCCCTTAGGAGGTGGGGCCTGGCTGGCAGAAGCGGGTGACTAGGGGACTAGGGGTGGGCCTTGGAAGGCTGTTCCTGCCCCTGGTTCTGGCTCATGGCATCGGTGTCCTGGCTCACTACGATGTGAATACCCGTCACTAGGTGCCCTCACTGCCATGACCTCCGTCGTGCTGCGGCCTCCACAGAGAGCGCTGTTCTTCCCCGCCTTCCCCGCCTTCCCTGCCACAGTGGCCCAAAACCTCTCCGAGGAGGCAAAATAAGCCTTTCCTTCCTTTATGATGTTTCTGTCAGGTATTCTGGTCACAGGGACAAGAAACTGACACAGTCAGGCAGGGTAATCCCAGCACTCAGTAGATAAGGCAGGAAGAGGGTCATGAGTTCAAAGCCAGCTTTCCCTACATAGCAAGACCCTGTATCAAAATTGACAACCAACAAAAAAAAAAGTGCTTATCAGTGAATTCATTTAATCCAACAACCTTGAAGACAGCTATCATCACGTCCTTGCAGCTAGTTAAAGTGACTTGTCTAAAGTCCATCAGAGAAGCCCAAGACCCCAGGAGGCCAACAGAAAGACAGGAATGGAGGTGGACGGTGATGTGCTGCTGGATCAGGTCTGGATCCGGAGAGGAGGGCCAGCCATGAAGGCCAAAGCCACAGCCTGAAAGCCAGGGGTCTGGGCCTGTCTTACTTTTGCCACCAGTCCCATGCTCCAGGAGGCTCATGTACTCTGCCTGTGCTTCTGTTTCCCAGTGGGTATGTCTGGATGTCAAGATCAGCTCATGCCCTCAAAGGCCAGGTGGCTTCGTTTCCCTGGGCCCCGGCTTGGTCATGGGTTGAACTGTATCTGAAATCAGTGATCTGTGATCTGCAAAGGCCCCTCCAGCCTTTCCCGGGAAGACCAGTCCAGAGGCTGATGCAGGAGAAGGGCAGCTGTGTGTGTCTACCTGTGCACCTGGTGTATGTGCCTGTGGGCGTCTGTGTGTGGCACCTGTACATGTGACTGTGTGTGTGCATGTAGGTGCCCGTGTGTGTGCCTGCAGGTGTCTGTATGTGCCCTGTGTGTGTGCACGTGTGCGCTGTGTCTAAGGGAATACCTCTGCACACAGCTGCTTCTGGGCGTATGCTTGTGAATGCGTCATGCGCATTTGAGCATGCGTGCTTTGAGTACACCTGTGCATGCATAGGTATACGCATCTACACGCGTGAAACCACGCAGGTATACTTTTGAGCATGCACAGGCGCACCCGCATGCATGTGTATATGTAGAGAGGGTGCTACATGTGTGAAAAAATAGCACCTGTGAGAATCAGTACTGCGCACCTGCCTCTGGATTTCCTGACGTGTCTGAAGTTTCTCCCCTCCCAGCCCAAACGCTTAGACACTTGGGCTTTGCCTCCCCATGCAATGGCTGTGCTGGTAGCCGCAGTAGAACTCACCTGTGGGGACCAGTGCACCAGAAGTGGCCAGGCTGGTCTGTGTTCCGATGTCCTCTTTAGACTCTGTCATCGGTATATGCAAATTCCCCGGGGACGGGGTGCAGCGGAGGAAGGGGAAAGAGCGAGCGAGGAAGGGGGGCCGGAGCTAGCCCAGCTGAGAAGGGGTGTGAGGAGCGGACGCGGAGGAACGGGCGTCTTGGGCTCTTGCCAGCCTCCAGTGCGCACTGCAGTCGCCCCCTCCCGTGGCAGGGCTGGGCCCGTGGAAGAGGGAAGACGGTCTTGGGGGGTCTCTGCCGTGGTGCCTTCTAGGCACAGGACAGGGTCAGGATGGGGCGGCTCTGCTGAACACATGATTCGGGGACAGGGTGGTGGTCCCTCCTCTCTGCTCCTTTGGCCCCAGGGCCCTGCTGGGGTCTGCCCCTGCTGAGCACAACCCCTGGAGCCCCCGGGGCCGGGCTGTTTGTCACCACTAAAAAGGCTCCTACTCCTGCTCCCTCTGCACTATTAATCTCGGAAAAACGCATTGTCAAGCCTAATGAAAAAGGGAAAGCCACCAAGGAGAAGGTGTCCACACCTCGGGCTGACAGTTGTCAGGCAGGCAGGCAGCAGTGTCCTGCGGGGGACATGGCTGTGCGAGCAGAAACAGTGGGGAGCACCTGGGGAGATGGCAGGGGGCCCCCAGGCTGGGGCACAGGGTGAGCCAGCACCTGCCAACAGCAGGTGACCCCAGGGTGTGCCACAGAGGAGCGAGGACAGGGGCCTGAAGGGAGCGCTTCATGTAATATGGATAGCCCTGCCAAAGAGAGGTGCCACTCGACCTGAGCGTCTCAGGTTTGCTGAAACCACCCAGAGCAGGAGACATGTGGCCGCAGACAGCTGAGTTCCCCACTCTTCCTCGCCACTGAGCCCGAGCCAAGTGCAGGAGTGAGCTCAGTCTAACCAGGGGCCTCGCCTGGCCTATCAGAAGGTTTCAGCTCTGTGTAGCATGTTTCCTCTTATTTATTTATTTGAGTTGCTCTTCACAGGTAATCTAGACTGCCCTCGAACTCACAATCCTCCCGCCTCATCCTCTGGGTGCCGAGATGGTAGGTGTGTGCCGCCGTGCCTGGCTTCACCACTTCAACGCCCTGGACCTCCACTTTCTCACTGGAAATGCCAGGGGCTTTTCCATGCCCTGCCCAGCAAGTGGCCCACCCAGAAGAATGCCTCTCCTCACAGGGCTGGTTTGTCATGAATGGCTGGGATGAGTCCTTCCAAGGACCCGTACGCCAGGGGCGATGGTTTCCAGCCTTCACGACGCATGCCAGCCACGTGTGTGGGGGCCAGTAAGCCATTTCACTTGGCTAGACACGGATTGGCCTTTCAAGGGTTAGCGTGGGAGGCAAGGTCCTTTGTGGAGCAGCTAATCCACAAAGAGGTAGCTGGGGTTGGGAAGCGAAGTATTTATTTAAGGTCATTTCATACTACTCCCCTACCTGCCTGTGCCCGGGAGGTCCCTCTCCTATATTTGGGAAGGGACAGGGAGCAAAGCACAGCGAGTTCTACAAGCCATCGGGCACGGGTGTGCGCTGGACTCAGGAAAGCAGCAGCAGCAGCAAGTAAGCCAAGGGTACAAGCGTCTCCAAAGGTGAGCAGAAGCCACCAAGGTCGTACTCCAACTGCGAAAGCTGTGTCGTGGTTAATAGTGATCGTCAACTTTAATGGATTGAGAGACTCCCAAGAGGTGAGTGAAATGTACTTCTGGGCTCATCTGTCAGGGTGTGTCCAGAGACACGTGGATCCTGAGGGTTGGGATGTAATTGACATTTTAATCCACTGATAGATTTAAATTATGAACAGAGCACCGGGAGGTCATGAAGTATGGAAGATGAGGTTCGGTTTGAGGAACGAAGTCACTGGAATGTGCCCTGGAAAAGATGGTCTTTTATCCCTGACCTAGCCTCTCTCTCTCTCCTTCCTGTCATAGATAAGCAGTTTTGATTCATCACACCATTTTTTTAAAAAAAATATTTTATTTATTTATTTGACAGAGAGAAAGAGGCACAGAGACAGAGAGAGACAAAAAGAGACAGAGAGAGAGAGAGAGAGAGAGGGAGGGAGAGAATGGGTGCGCCAGGGCCTCCAGCCACTGCAAATGAACTCTAGACGCATGAGCCCCCTTGTGTATCTGGCTAATGTGGGTCCTGGGGAACGGAACTGGGATCCTTTGGCTTTGCAGGCAAGCACCTTAACTCTAGCCTCCATCATGCCCTTTTGCCATGGTACTCTGCCTCAGCATAGGCCCATGGTAATGGAGCCAGCTGACCAGGGACTCGAACCTCTGAAGCCATGAACCAAAATACGTCTTTCCTCTTCTAAGATTGCTTCTCTCAGGTGTTTGTCTCGGGGATGAAAAGCTAGCACATACATGCGTGTGTGCGTGTGTGTGTGTGTGTGTGTGTGTGTGTGTGTGTGTGTGTGTGTGTGCTGGACAGGTATACATTAATTTCATATATATATATATATATGTTCATACCTATAATCATATATATATATGTAGAGAGAGAGAGTGTTAGCCTCATATCATCTGTGGCCTCCAGGAAGTATATGTCCTCCCCCGCTTTTGCATCCCTTCATCTACCCAGGAGAGAGGCAGGGCAACTCCTACCCAATAGAGCCTCGGGTGAGGTTTCTCCATTTGGGACCTGTGGCAGTGTGAAGAAGGCATGTCCCCCACAGACCCACGTGAAGGCATGCTGGAGGCTGGATTACAGCACCTCGTCAGTTTGTCTGCACAGCTCCTGGGCTGAGCGGCCCTCAGGCACAGCCCTGTGCGCTGCAGCATTCCGAGGCGATCGCACTGGAGTCATCTGCCCAGCTTCTCCAAGTGTGCCCTTTCCACAGGCACAGAGGACATTTCCCTTTCCCATGACCTTCTTCACCCATATTTCACGATCTGTGAACAGTCCCCTCTTAGAGCACCGAGATGCGGCCACATGTCGACCAGCAGCCTCCCGTGGTGTTCCGAGCTCCGTGCACCTGCCAAGTGATACAGGGCAGGCCAGAGGGAAGATGCTGGGACATGATGCATTGCGCTCTCCTCATCGCACCTGACCCCGAGGATGCCCAGGGAGGTCTCTGACCAGGACTCCTGATTGGTGACATTTCTTTTACAAGGTGGAGTTTCCCCTGGGGCCACCAGCACTCCTCTGTTCTCTCTTGTCTTAATTTAGTTTTGTAAAAGTATATTCTGCTGGTTACATAAGGACATTTTCACACCAGCATATGGATGTGAGCACCGCCCTTTGTGCTTCACTACCACCTCCGTTCTCAGCACCCCCCGCCAGCCCTCCGTGCTGCCCCGCACGGTTTTACTTCTGTTTTCCTGACATCCGTACATAAATGATTTTATGTATACATACTACATGTAAGACCTACAAACAAGAAACAGAACATGCAGTATTTGACTTTGTGAGACTTACTTGGTCTGTTCAATACAACGATCTGTAGTTGCAATCCTTTCCTTGCCAACGACATAACTTCACTCTTCTCAAAAACATTCTGAAAACAATACCATTCTGTATATATAAAAGGTTTCCCTTGTCTGTCCACTCCTCTGTGGATGAGCATCTGGGCTGGTTCTCTGTCTTGGAAATTGTACACAGGACAGTTCTAAACATGGGTATGCAGGTGTCTCTGTGGTATGTTGACTTAGACTGTCCAATCATATGCCCCGGAGTGGATGGCTGAACCACATTATCTTCCACAGTGGTTGTACCAGCTTACTCTTCCTCCAGTGCATAATAGGGGTTCCTTTTTCTCTGCATCCTCACAAGGACTTGATTAGCATTTTTTAAAAATTATTTATTTATTTATTTGAGAGCGACAGACACAGAGAGAAAGACAGATAGAGGGAGAGAGAGAGAATGGGCGCACCAGGGCTTCCAGCCTCTGCAAACGAACTCCAGATGCGTGCGCCCCCTTGGGCATCTGGCTAACGTGGGACCTGGGGAACCGAGCCTCGAACCTGGGTCCTTAAGCTTCACAGGCAAGCGCTTAACCACTAAGCCATCTCTCCAGCCCTTGATTAGCATTTTTAATTATTTATTTATTTGAGAGCAACAGACAGAGAGAGCGAGCAAGTAAGAGGGAGAGAGAGAGTGAATGGCCATGCCAGGGCCTTCCACCACTTGAAACGAACTCCAGATATATGCATCCCCTTGTCCTGTGCATCTGGTAACATGGATCCTGAGGAGCCGAGCCTTGAACTGGGATCCTTAGGCTTCACAGGCAAGCACTTAACCAGTAAGCAATCTCTCCAGCCCAGTTTTTTTTTTTTTTTTTTTTTTGAGGTAGGATCTTGCTATAGTCCTGGCTGACCTGGAATTCACTATATTCTCAGAGGAGCCTCAAACTCACAGTGACCCTCCTACCTCTGCCTCCAGAATGCTGGGATTAAAGGCATGTGCCATATTCTTTTTTTTTCTTAATTTATTTATTGTGAGCACAGAAAGGTAGTGAGAAGAGAGACAGACAATGAAAATGAGCATGTCAGGGCCTCCAGCCATTGCAAATGAACTCCAGATGTGTGCGCCCCCTTGTGTATCTGGCTTTATGTGGGTGGGTGCTGGGGAACCGAACCTGGGTCTTTAGGCTTTGTAATCAGGTGTTTTAACACTGGTCTATCTCTCCAGCCCTGTTTTTATATACTTTTATTTTGGGTTTTGTTTGTTTGAGACAGGGTTCTTAATAGTTCAAGTAAGTCTCAAACTCATAGTAATCCCCCTGCCTCAGCCTCCCCCCAGTTGCTGGGATTATATGTTCATGAGCCTCCATGTGATACTGACACCACTTTGTTCACTGTTCCCTGGAGACTCCTGTTCCGGGGGGAACTTGTGGACTCGGGCTGGCCAAGTTTCCCCATTGATTCTGCTTCGATTCCTGCTCTTCTCGCTCTGCCAGAGTCCAGCAGGGTGCACGGGGATGGCCAGGCGGAAGTCTTGGGGAAGAGAGCTATGGAGCACACACATCCTTCTTCTCCTCCCCCTCCTTTCTTACTAATGTCCAACTTGGTCTTCTGCCTTAGCCTTTCTTGGGTTTCCTGGTGACTCTGCGGTGCACATGGACCCATTCAGCTTATGGGGTGCATCCTTCTCAGCCCTCTACGAAGTATCTTGTCTCCAGAGGGCCTGAGAGGTGCGAGGGGAGCGGGGCCGGGGGCCTCTGCGCCTTGAGCACTCGAGGAGCTCGGGGCACACGGCACCCAGGAGGACCAGGGTTGTCAACACGGGCCACGAGGAGGTAAGATTCAAAGTCATGTGTCAAGGGAAAAGCCAGGAGCCAAATAACCAACAACCAATGCCAAGTTGAGCTTTGTGGAAGCTTCAGAGAGATGTTCTTGTCTCAGACGCTCTCGGAGACACAGGTTCTGCCAGTTGAAGTGACCGCAAGGAGAGACATACTTGTACATTTTCACCCTTTATTTTTTAAATATTTTCTTTCATATGACTTCTGTGACCAGCTGTATTTTCATAACTTCCTCTCTTCCCTTCCCTTCCCTTGATGTCCCCTCCCTTCTCTTCCATTTCCTTTTTCTGTCTCTCTTTCTCTCTCTCTTTCTTTCTTTCTTTCTTTCTTGCTTGCTTGCTTGCTTGCTTTCTTGCTTTCTTCTTGAGACAATGTCTACTGTACTCCAAGTTGCTCTGGAATTCACTGTGTAGCCTAGGCTGGACTCAAAATACAGTTCTCTTACCTTCTTGCCTCATGAGTAGTTGAAATTTCCAGGGTGTGCCACCACACTGGGGTCTCCATAACTTCTTCCTGCTTACGATACAGATAGCTTTATGAAGTTCCCCCATCTGGGGCAAGGGGAGGAGATAATACAAGTTTTTGCAGGCCAGGCATTTATTTGAGAGCTGAAGGGATCATGGTCATTAGTTGGGACAGCAGCCAGCATTCGCCTACTGTGGGCAAAGCAGGGACATTGCCCTTCATCCACTAGAAGATGGTAGCATAGCTCCCAGATAAAAGCCACGGGGAATACACACAAGTCTTATAAAAAGGTGACCCAACGAGTCAGGCGTGGTGGTGCACCCTTTTATTCCCAGAACTCAGGAGGCAGAGGTAGGAGGATTGCCACGAGTTCGAGGCTACCCTGAGACTACATAGTGAATTCTAGGTCAGCCTGGGCTACAGTGAGACCCTACCTCAAAAAAAAGAGAAAAGAAAAGAAAAGGTGACCCAAGTGGGCTGGAACAGGGCTGCCCCAGATGCCGAGAAGCCTTCCTGGGAAGACCACGTGGTACAAAGCAAGACCTGAGACCTCCAGCGGCCAGCAGCAAGGAGGCCTGCGCTAGGACCTCTGGGGGAGATTCAGCAGCTCAGCCGAAGAGCGTTCCCGGGAAGGCCAGGCGTCCTGGCTTCCCTGCCTCTTGCTCCAACTTTAGCATCTCACATCTGCTTCCTGCAATTCACTTTTCTCAGACTTAAAGTGGGAGCATTATTGCTGAGTATCTTAGAAATGTTAGGAGCATGATGCTCATGTGTAGAAATCCAGTAGTAAAATACTGCTTTTCAGTTTATCCCCAGACCTGTTTACACCCATAGATTAGTGTGGCTCTCGGGCTTAGTCAAAAGCTTGGTTTTACAGACTGGGCAGAGTGCTGAGAAGAATGGGCTATTGAGGGCTCAGCCTTAAACGAGGCATCTCCATCACCCCTTTCCACAACTCAAGACACACCAGAAAGAATGGATGAGCAGGAGGGTGTGGAGGAGCTGTGGCACTCTGTGTTCCGGAAACACGACACACCTGTTGCAGATACGAATGAATAGCAGCTGTGATGACCTGCACCAAACGGTCCTGTCAACATTCAGTCATGTTTGTGGGAGGGGCGGATGCTAGTTTCTGGGTGAAGTAGATATAATTTCTTTCTTGGTGTACCCACTGGAGAGTTGCCCAAATACCAGTAAATAAGCACCCACTTATCTTCACGCAAGAAACCCTAGTTAATCAGTTATCAAAAAGAAAAAAAACACAGGGTAAAGGGAAGAGGTAGGGGCTCAGTGAGCAATGGAAGGAGACAAGAGAAAGTTATGACGGGTGACTGTAATCAAAAGGATTGCATCAATGTATGAAATTTTCAATAAATAAATAAATTTAAATTTCAAAAAGCACTCATTAACCTGGCTATGTCTGAAAGGCATATCCAACCCACTATTTGTTTTTGTAAATAAAGTTTTATTACAACAGAACTATGCTCATTAGTTTATGTATGATCTCTGGCTGAGATTATATGGCTGGTAAAGACCAAAATGTCTACTCACTAATAATCAATGTCAAACATTTGTCATTCCTAACTTTTTCATTTTTCCCATGCTATAAGATTGAACCAGTGCTATGTTTACTCTAGGGAAGCTCTCTGTGACTGAGTCACGCCCCCAGCCCCTCACTGTGGATTCTAGACATGTGCTCTACCTCTGAGCCACGCCCCCAGCCCCTCACTGTGGATTCTAGACATGTGCTCTACCTCTGAGCCACGCCCCCAGCCCCTCACTGTAGATTCTAGACAAGTGCTCTATCTCTGAGTCACGCCCCCAGCCCCTCACTGTGGATTCCAGACAAGTGCTCTACCACTGAGCCACGCCCCCAGCCCCTCACTGTGGATTCTAGACAAGTGCTCTACCACTGAGCCACGTCCCTGCTTATGGAAGCTCTGTGTTCACATGCTGGCTCAGCCAAGCTCCTCTGTGGATTTTGGGTCTAGAGCAGCATCCATGGGTTCATGAGCTACATGGACAGCTGCATATACCAAAGAAGACTCTGAGCTTAAGAGCAGAGGAGGGAGGTCACAGAATCAGAAACCTGGGATGGTCCATGCCCAGTGCCAGGAAGGCAGGATGTGGCTCTTTCTGCTTCCTTCCAGCTGGCCGAGAGTCAAGGTGCACTTCCTTAAGCAGAATGGGGTAAACACGTATTGCCCTCTAGGCTCATTTGTAATATAAGGTTCCTATACAACCCTACTTCTGACTCCTCATGCAAAATTGCCAATTTATGGCAATGTTCCTTGTTTAGAAAACAAGGCTATCCAAACACTATAATTACAACATGCACCAGCAGTGAGGGTTCCCTCCATTAATGCAGACTCCAGATACATTCGTCAAATAGAGTTTTTTTTTTTTTTTTTTTTTTCTTTGCCTTCTTCTCCGGGTACTTTTAAGTTCAGGGACAGAGAACATGTCTTCATTAGAAGCATTAACATTCACAGGCTGTAGTAAATTTTGACAGTGAAAAGGTCTCTGTAACCTTTAGTTGCGCAGAAATTTACTTCCCAAGAAAATTACATCTGGCACTGTCTTAATTAATGCTAGCTTTCTTTTCTGAAAATTGTGGGCTTGTCAGTAAAAAAGGCAGAAAAACCTGAATTTAAAAGGCTGGACACAAAAGACGCTGAGAAATAAAACGCTGTGAGGTTTCATAATATTGCTCTGTTTTTGTTCTACAGTAAGAAGATGAAAAGATCTCATTTGATTTTGCCAAATGCAGCAACATACATGTAATGTAGAATTGATTTGCATTTTCTCTCTTTTGTCTCAGAATGTTATCATGTAAAGTGTGCCTGGGAAGGTATTCTATTTTAAAAGCGATAGGTCAAATATAATCTATACGTTGGGGGGGGGCGGGCATAATGTATGGCTTCATTTTTTTTTAGCCTTTCCCTAACTGCTTGTATTAATCGCAGCCCACAGTTAGAACCAATGCTGTGTTTTCTCTTGTGAATGTTGATTATCTGACACACTCTCTTCCTGGTTGAAAGGGACTTTAAGTAGAAGGGGAGACACTGGCTTTACATTTGGACATTTCTCTTGTACATGGCTCGGGCTTGTATTTTGACAATGCGACGCTGTCACTTGCTGTGTGGTTTAGAGATGTGTTTAGGTCACTTTTCCCCCTGTCTCTGTTTGGCTCTGCATGTTGACGATCCAGCCTTCCCTTCCTCGTTCAAGGAAGAAGCTTTATATGCACAGTCCTGGGTGGCTCTTCTGAACACATGCTTGGTGTCACATGACATGAGACGTACTTTTAAAAACGTCTTATTTTGCTGGGTGTGTAGGGACTTAGAGAACTGGAAGGCATATGGTCGGAAAGGAGCTCCGTAGCCATTTAGACTCTCTAAGTGCTGATGATGGGAGGAATGACATTCCCGAGGCAGGGCAGGGCTCGGCTCCAGGCTTTTTAATCACACAATCCGAAGATGACTTATTTTGTATGCTGCTTCGGATGGAACCCAGGGCCTTGAGCCCACTAGGAAAGTGCTTTACCACTGAGCCATGCCCCCAAGGCCCTCACTGGTAGACTATCACTGTTTATTTTTAACAAAATCTTTAATTCAATTATTTAGTTGAGGGAGAGACAGAAAGAAGCACATAGGTAGAGAGAGAAAGAGAAAGAGAGAGCATTTCTAGCCACTGCAAAGGAACTCCAGACACACGGGCCACCTTGTGCATCTGGCTTAACCTGGATACTTGGGAACTGAACAACTGAACTCGAGTCTTTAGGCTCTTCAGACAAAAGCCTTAGCCACCAAGCCGTCTTTCCAGCCCTCTCTCTGCTTATTGAGACAGTCTCACCATGTAACCCAGGCTCCCAGGCTGTCTTTGAACTTGCCGCTCTTGGCTCAGCCTCCTGCTTGACTGGGATCCCAGGCCTGCACCGCCAGGCTCAGCTCCAAGCACATTCTTGAAGGCTGTGCCGCTCTACCTGCCCTGAGATGACGCGATCGAGAATGGTGACGTCAGCATTGCCCTCAGTGTTGGGCCGAGAGCTCCGAAAAGCTTCAGGATCCCCGCGGGAGCCTGAGGTGTTCCAGTGGCGTCTGGGGGAGTGGGGCACGTGCGCATCGTTCTCAGCGGGGACTCCCTGTGTTCTCTCAGTCCTTGGGGGTCAGGCAGGAAGGTTCTCCTGGGCTCCAGCACACTTGGACGCCTTCCCTTTTAATGGAGCGAGCAGGCTCAGCCTTCACCAAGCCTTCATATTGAGCTGGAATTTAATTACACGGTTTTGTTTCCATTATATGTTTTTTAATGGTTATTTTATATTTATGGTAAGTGCTATTAGTTTTTTTTTATTCATGGTAATGATATAAAGCTTCTTTTAAAAATTAAATCTATTTAAGTTAAAAAAAAAGGATGAATATAAATTAAATAAAAATATTAAGTAAAATAGAGTATCAGTGGATTTGGGGTGTGGCCCAAAGTGGGGAGGGTGGGGATGAGAGCCTGAAGTTCAAGTTGGGGAGAAGCAGGGCTAAGAGTCAGGGAGGCTTTGGCGAGGGAGATCAGTAGAAGTTCTGCTCTTCCTCCCCCAAGCCCAGGAGGACATATTTTCCTCAACGTTGCAGGAGCTCTTAATATGAAGGCATGTGAAGACACATGACTTTTGTGTTTATCATACAGTGAGTCAGCACCTCCCCCTCATTTACTAATTTGCCGTGGAGCCTGTTGGAGAGATTCCTCCTCGGCCTTTGCCCGCCAGGTTTGCTTGCAGCTCATTTGTATGAGGCAGTATGTCTGGGAGAAATGCCTCAAAGATGCCATGTGCATCTGCAGCTGACCAGTCAAGTGCAATGTAATTTAATAAATTATAATGTATTTACCAATGACCAGAATTATTGTCCCCTCACGTTCTTCATGACTTAGCATCGAACCCTGAGTGAGTAGATAAGTCTGAGGGAAGAGGTTGGGGGTGCAAAAAGAAAACGGGGTGGTGCTCACGTGAGACAGGAAGCACTCCCTCAAGACCCTCTTCTGCTTGTTCTGAGTCACCCCGTTGTTATGAGGTCTTGTCAGGGACTGGGGGATGCGTGAAGGGTGTGGAAACTGAGGGACGGGGCAGTCCATGGGGATCAGATGCCCGCGTGGTGCTCCGGAGGTCCTGGCATCACAGGCAGCAACAGGAGGTCGGTGGGGCCACGGGGTGGCGGGGTGGGGGTCGCAGTACCAGTCACCAGTGTGCAGATTTATAGGCAGAGAGACTTCAGGGTACTGGGCAGACAGTGGCCAGACTACGACCACTGCCTACTTACCCTGTCACAGTACAGCTGCCTGCTTGCAACCATTTAAGAAATTAAACACTGTCAATTTGAAAAATTAGTGATAAAACCAGAAGACAGAGAAATCTAAGAGTCTGAGATGGGCCAGTTACTAAGAACAGACTTGGCACTGAATGTCCTAGCGAAGAAAGCAAAGAGGACTGGAATTCAAGGCTTCCCAAGGTCACCTGGGGTGTCTGTGTGTGTGTGCACGTGCACACACACACACACACACACACACACACACACACACACACGCCCGTGCACTAGAAATTGAACCCAGGGCTCCGTCATGCCAGGCGAATACTCTCCTGTTTAACGGCACACCCAGCCCCCTCATTGATGGAGCCTATGTCAATTCTTGACCACTGAGCTCCATCTCCAACCCTCACCTTACTCTTTTCTTTTGAAGCAGGATCTATCTTAGTTGTCCGATGCTAGTACTGAATACACCCTATAGCTTAGGCAGGCCTTGAACTTGGGGTCCCCTTCCCTCCGCCTTCTGAGTGGCTGGGATGACAAGTTCATCAGAGGAACTTACTGAGACCCGCGCGCGACACTGAAGGCTGCCCAGGGGTTGTAGGCTCTGTCTTGGCCGCCAGTTCCAGAGAGCCTTCTGTTGTTGTTTTGGTTTTCCAAGGTAGGGTCTCACTGTAGCTCAGGCTGACCTGGAATTCACTATGGAGTCCCATGGTGGCCTCGAACTCACGGCGATGCTCCTACCTCTGCCTCCCTTAGTGCTGGGATTAAAGGCGTGCGCCACCACGCCCGGCTAAGGGCAGATTGATTTTGTTTTCTTTTGAGAAGTGACTTGAGGTACTCTGGTGCCCACAGCCTGAGAAATGAAAACCAGAGTTTGCACAGGCAGAGGTCAGCTTTGTGCTGGGAATAAGGCAGCCAGCACTCATTTAACACACCACCAGGTCCCTGGGGACCGCAACAGTGACCCTCACACAAGGCCGGGACCAGTGGGTGTGAAGCTGGTTTGCACATCTAAGTCCTTCCTGAACTTCCTGAAAGCTCCCTTTCTCCACTCCACCCCCGCCCACCCCAACCTCAGTATCTCCAAAGGACTTTGCTCTGGGTTGTTCTAGGGTTCCGATTTCGCACAATAGATGAAACTTGTAGCAACTGGATCGACTATGTTTCGATGTCTGAGATTTCACGTGAACAGAGGGGACTTTTGTCCCCAGACCTCTTTCTCAGTGCTACCCTGGGTACCATTAGGGTGGCATTCATTTGTTTGGGGGACAAAGAGGGTCAGTGGCTGGGCAGGGGCTCCAATGGTTTTTGATCCCATCGCACTCCCCCTCACCAGGGTGGGGCCCAAGTGGGGTTCCCAAAGAGAAGACCATGAGCCACCGGGGCGGTCATGTGCAGACTGCCTCAGGGAGGCCCCTCTGCAAAGATAATGGCCTCGAGTCTCCCTCAGCCCAGACCCACGACTGATGCTTGAAGCAAACTCACTCACAGCCTCAGACCTCAGTGGCCTTTGCATCCAGAGCCAGAGAGAGATGCTACCCATGGGTGCGGAGCTCAGACCTGCAAGGTCCACAAGGCCCTGGGACGGAGGGCAGACATTTCTCCAAGCAGTGCCCTCTGGCCCAGCACCATGTCGTTTCTTTGTGGTGGTACAGACTACTGACTGTCTTGGGGTTCCTGACAGGCTCTAGACCCTCTGTCCAGACAGGGGCAGAGACCACACACTCGGAGTCTTGGCTCAGACCCAGGACTGGGAAAGCCCCATTTGTTCTTGGATATTCCTTGAAGCCTATTGAGCTGGGGTTCCACGTGGAGCAAGGAGCTCTGTGGATGCTCCTGGGCCTGAGAGAACCTGGAAACCCGAGCTAAAATGCCCCCTTTATATCACATGGAGCAGTTTTTAAATGAAATTAAATTTTTCCTGTTTTGGTTTTTTTTTTTTTTTTTTTGAAGCAGGATCATTTTAGTTAACTGCAGTAAGCCCAGGTTGGTCTGGAACTCGTGACCCTCCTGCCTCAGTCACGCTCTGAGTGTTGGGATTATAGCATTCCACCACACCTGACATGAGCAATCCTGTGAGTCTGAGGTCTGCGTACCCGAGGGACAGGAGGGTGAGTGTGAAGGGGGACTGTGGCCACTACACGGGCACGAAATGGTGCAGACGCCCAGACATTTCCATTTCAGGATGTTCTCAAGAGCGCTTGGAGGCTAAAGCACGGCAAATTAACACAGAACAAAGGTATGAAATTTTCAAAGGCATACAGTGAGACTGCAGAGAAGGGGCTTCTTTTGGGCCTGAGCACCAGGTATCCTCGAAGCTTTTGGCCATTCCCAGGTTGTTTTTACCTTTTCCTTTTCTGTACACCATCATCAGAAGAGGCACACTGTCGGTGCACCTCTCAGAACTGAGCAGCTTCCGGAAGGAGACCTTGAACCCCAGCACACAAAGGAGACCTTGCTTATGAACTCACCATCCCAGATGAGGAGGGGACACACCTGAGGGCCCCTTCCCCACACCTGGACCTGTTCCAGCTTTCCAAGGGGCCAGCCTAGCCTTCGCCGCTGCCGCCGCATCTGTCCCGACTGTCCCTGGTGTCACGATTCCCGCGATGCCCTCAGCCCCAGCATGCTCTGCTCGCACACTGTGCCCATCATTTCTGCCCCGCGTGGAGCTGTGCGGAGGGCCGGAGGGGACCAATATATTACCACGTTCTTTGCCTAACAATTGGTAACACATGACATGTGTATTTGCCCCAAGATAATGTACAAATATGTTTTACAGGGTTTCCTAATGATAACCATGATATTTCATTCTTCTTGCCCTTCTAATAACGATAACAGTCTAGCATTATTATTTTTTTAACTGTTCTCAGCGAGTGTGACATTCAGTTCAGAGAATCGAATGTCAGCAAGAAATCCATATGCACTCCCTGAAGCCGGAAGAAGCCCCTTGCATTTATTTTTAGGTTGCAGGGAGAATGAAGTGAACTCACCTTATTATTTTTTCTCCCTCTCAGAAAGGTGTTTGGCATTCAGTGCCTCTCTGATGTTTATGCCATAGACCTGAGGTTTTAGCAATCAAGATCTTTCTGCCTTCTGCCCTCATTGGGGGCATGATAGAGGTCAGTCACACTGGGTAGAGGTTGTAGGGGGGGGTAAAATTCCTCCCACCAACAAGGGTTCCTTTCAAAGAGGACTGTATATGCTGAGTGACAAATGGCTTGGGCCCCTCAGCAAAAGACTCAACTAATTAGTAGGAAAAGCAAACACATTAAGGTTCCTCACAGATGCTAGGTAGAAACACCTGCCTTTTTCTTTCTTTTTTTTTTCCTTTTCCATAGCTACTCTGCTGTTTCGGGGATATGTGTGACTTGCCAATGTAGTTGTTCATTCTTGCCTCCCTTTGTTAGGGAGACATCTTCAGGGATGTATCCACAGCGAGCAGTGTGTGTGTATGCATGTACACATGCATGCATACAGCTACATGGTCGTAATAGGTAACATGCAATATATTTACAAATATAAATTGTATACATGTACCATGTGTTCACTATATATAGTGTATATTATATTTGCATGCATACATTCACCCACAAAATATATATTCACATACTGTATATATTTATATGTACATATATCATATATAATGGTAGAGATAATAACTATATATATTATTACCAAATAGCCTTTTCAGTTATGCTTAATATATCCATGTATGAGATATTCACTGGAAACTATGTATAAGAATTGAGGACTGATAAAAACCAGAACATTAGGGGAATTTCCCAATGGAAGAGCACTAGACTAACGTCACAAAGGCTTCTGCAAAACCAACAAAAATCTAACAAAGGCAAACAGGACAGGGAGATCGAGAAGTAGTTAGGATCCAAAGCAACGTTTTTTTTCATTTCTCTTCCAAATCTCTCTGCTTTGTTTGTGTGTTCATGTGTGAGTGTACGTGGGTGCGTAGACGTGTGTGGATGCACACACGCTTACATGTATGTATGGGTGGAGACAACCCCAGGTGTCTGTCTCCTTTGTGACAGGGCGTCTCCTTGTCTGGACCTCACCAATCACGCCAGATGGCCTGGCCAATGACAGCCTCAAGGATCCTCTGGTCTTTGCCTCCTAGCAATGAGAGTCCAAGTGTGTGCCACCACACCTGGCTGTTTCGTGGGCACTAGGGATCATGCTTGCATGGCAAATACTTTATTAATTAAGCTATCTCTCTGGCTTCTTGTTTGTGTTTTGTTTTGACATGAAGTCTCAAAATCTCTGAGATTTCCCTAACTCACCTCCTGAATGCTGCGATCACAGGTATAAGCCACCATGCCCACTCAGCTCCAACCTGCTCAGTCTTAAAACCAAGTGCTCCATCCTTCAGAGTCTGAGGCAGGAGGATTGTGACTTTGAGGTTAGCCTGAGCTATATAGCATGACCCTGTCTCAAAGATTTAATAAAATATCACCCTAACAGTGACACAACAATAACATAAGATAAAGCATAATTGTTCAAATTATCTAAGATGGCTTGATCTATTGATTTCCCCGTTCCCTTTTTTATTTGTTTTGAGTGGCCAAGTTCAAAATCAAGTGCCCTCCCTTGGATCTGAAGATGGTAAGATGCTGGTGCAAGCCTGCGTTCCTTGATGGCCAGCTGATGGCTCTGGGTAAATGCCAGCCACCCAGGATGGCGATGTAAGAACCAGGATGCGGATCATATTATACAGGGAATCTGGTATTTTTGTTGATGAGCAAAATGAGTTCCCATGAGAGCAAAATCAATCTTTTGCAGAGGCCCAGAGCAGCAGCGTTGGCTCACAGGAACTCTGGCTGCTTAGCTATTTGGGGTGGCCACACAGAAAGAGCGCACAGAGCCGCACGCAAGTTTCCGTGTTTATTGACAATCCCCCACTCATGATTAATCACACATTCGAAATGTGCGCGCCATGGAAATTGACTGCAACGCAGCAGAAACAAAGTTTTCAGTTATCCTTGTATAATAAATTGAAGCTATATCCCTAAGCAGAATTGTCTTCAAGACTCCAATTTGCCTTGTTAAAAGTGTTGTTTATACAATAGTTAGCAAAAACGCAAGTAATTACATACAGAACTCATCCTAAGCAATTCTTTATTTCCACCCCCACACCCCACCCGCCATTCTTTATTCGTTTTCCATCTTCATTACCCAGTATTCTGATGGATGTCAGCAAAAAGCTGGCTGGTACTATGTGGCCGGAACCTGAGCCCTGGTGACTTTCGGCAGTTGGGCAACATGTGTGGTGTGGGCAATGAGCATCGGGACACTGACCGGGCAGAGGGAAGATTCTGGTCAGCTGCAGGCGGGGCGCAGTTCACAAGGATTACACCGGAATGGCTTCTGTGTTAGATTTCATTTACTAAAACAATATTTACCTCTGAAGAAGCCTTGCATTTATTTATTTATTTCTGAAGAGAAGCGGTTTTGTATACACACAGTGCGGCGGAGAGCCACATCTGTTTCAGATACTGCAACCAGCAGGGTTTTATTTCATAAATATCATCCGAGTCCAGGATTCAGCTTTCAGAATGCAAATTGTGCTGGAGTTGTAAACGTGTCAGAGTCTAGAAGGGGAGAAGCCTCAGGCCATGGCTGCGGTCTTGTCTGCTGAGGACTCTGGTCTGGGAGCCCATGCAGGATGGACTGCTTGAGAAGAAGCCTGCCCTAGAGGGGACAGGACGAGAAAGACACCCACCACCACGTAGGGGAAGCCCTCCCGCAAGCCCACGCCTCCAGTAGACTACGGGTTCTTCTCCCCGGAACACAGACCTCATCCATAACTATCAGGAGAGGCCTAATTATAGAGCTCGGGGATTTTAATGGCACAGAGAAATTTAAATGCGGTGGAAAATATGAATATTCCTAAGCCAGCAGTCAAAATACAAAATGATTGGCTTCCAAATCAATGAATTATAATTTCCTAGCGCGTCCTCCAAGGTGGAGCCTTCTCCCTTCCTGGGAAGAGCGCGACATATGTAACAGAGTCACAGCCTCGCTCCCCAAGGCCCGGCCTGAGCTGCTGCTCCTTCCTCCGAATACGCTGGAAGAGACAAAAGAATGCACTGGGAAGTACTGGGAGATAGAAGGGGTTCTGCGGGGGTGGGAGGAGGATGAGAGAGAGAAATGACAAAAATGCAACAACAACAACACACACACACACACACACACACACACACACACACCCCTCTTAATTGAAGTTTTCTCCAGCAGGTGGATCTATGCCAGATGCCAGTGGGTCCCATGGGAGATTTGTCCCTCCTGGCCTCTGGTGCCCAGTTGAGATGCCTCTCCCAGCAGGCTCCTCAATTCAGATGAGAACCCCTATATCTTTACCTGAGGAGAAGATCAGCGAGTGCCCCAGCTGCCGTCCATGCAGCCCTCAAACTGGAGAGTCGCACCATAAATCCTGTTTTATTTTATGGACAAATAAATGCTGAGGTAAAATATTCTGGGACCGTCGCTGCATACTTGCATAGGAGCAGTAGTGTAATAACTGCAGTGACATTAATTTACTGCATTGTGCCGTGGGAAGAAGGAAGAGGAGGGAGAGGGGCATTAAAAGAGAAAAATGACTTTCCTGCGAATTTATTGGGATTGGCCTCTCTCATTTTCAGCCATCATTAGTTGATTAGGGCCAGGTGACAGTGCAGACAATCGAGCTGGAATAGTTGGCCGAGCCGCCTGGAGGTACCCTGATAATTGAGGTGGTGTCCCCCTTGTAGTTACTGACCATAACTGCAGACAGTGAAAGTGGCGCTTGCCGTGTTGAAGGGAGCAAGGGCTGTTCTTTGCCCAGAGGCCGTGGGACAGGGTGGGAGGGTCTGGTTTTTCACGTGACATCCCAGCATCCAGAGTCCCGACACTTCATCTCTATCCTGAACGGGCAGTGAGTCCGCCAAAGGAGACTCAAGCAACTTTCCTCAAGAGCAGTGGCTGGCTGCCGCCAAGCAGCCCACTACTGGGAAGGTTCCCCCATCCTCTCAGGTTTTGAGAAATGAATGAAGGGTGAAGACAGTTATTCTAGAAAGTTTAATTAAGGTACATCCCAAATTACAGTGGAGTGAAGGATTGCCTGGTTTCCAGCGCAGCCAGGTCTTGCTACCCTTGGTGTATAAGTTCCTCTTTTCGTGGAAGCAGAAGAGAGGCCCATTGGCACCCTGTGACTATAGCTTGCCGTGCTGAGGTGTTTTCTGTTGCTGTAACAGAGCACTAGACACTGGGTAATTCATAAAGAAAAGAAGAGCTAACCTGACTTAGAAATGGCCACTCTCATGAGAGAGCTACATGAATCCCTTCTCTCACGATCACTCATGACCCTGAGAGGAAATGCTGCAAAAAGCCCTGACACCTTTGAACACCATTACACTGGAGTCCAAGCCGACTTGATTTTGGTGGGAATACGCCATCTCTGTCCAAAAGGCAACAGTGCACCTCGTGGAGATGCTAGTCTGGGAAGTGTGGAAAATGTGCTTCATGTTTACAAGGCCCCTTGCAGCGGCCTTGGCTCTGCCCACAGCAAGTAGGGAAGGTCCAGCTATTCGGCCTTCATGGACTCGTGTTCCAAGAGCCATACCCGGTTCTCTGTCCTCACAACTAGAGAGCTGCCCGTCACAGGTACGTGGAGAGGACAATGGAGTAGAGTGACCGAGGAATTCCTTCATCTCAGCCTTCTCATACCATTCTGTCCCATTTTGATTAAAGGAGCTGAAGCTCAGAAAAACTCATAGAACCCAAAGCTTCAGGATCTCACCAGAAGGGGATAAGAGGGTTTGTGCTTCTTAGAAATGTTCTTCTGTTTTTCTTTTCTTTTCTTTCCTTTCCTTGGGGGGTGTGGGGGAAGGAAGGTGTACAGAAATTCTAAGAGGTAGAATCCATTTCTCTCTTCCTTGTCCTTTGACCTTGGGTCTAAGCCCTTTTTATTCATTTCTAAAACAGGAGTGTAGGAGACCAAGATGTGGGCTCGATGTGTTTTAGTAATTCTTATTGCTCGTGTGTGTGTGTGTGTGTGTGTGTGTGTGTGTGTGTGTGTGTGGGTAGCTATTGGGGTACTGGCAGCCATCTCTCTTCAAGTCCCAAGGGGATGGAACACAAGACTTCCCCAACTCTGAGACATGCTCTGAGAGTATTTTTTCTTTCCTGTGTCACCAATCTTGTCATGTCCAGACAACCAGACGGATACTTAGACCTGAAGGGTGACAAATCCACTTACAAGATGCAGCTTATGGAGTAGCACTGGCCTTTTATTCCCTGACATCTTTCTAGACCCTTGAAGGGATTAGAACTGGATTAGCTTGAGATGAGCCTGGCTCTGCCTGCTGTTATCACTTGTTTATAGAATAATGATATTATCTACTTTGACCCACCAGGGCTTCCATCCATAGAAGCTTTGTTCTCTTTCATCTGAAGGGTTGCGGAAACCACATCTTTAAATGTAAACAGTTCCAGTGAGTCCCCAGGAAACAGTCAAACTATCCAGTGAGAAGGAGGGAGGCTCCCCTCTTCCTGCTTGAAGAGAACAGTAATCTTGAAACTGTCTTCTCTTACAGCAGAAAGCTCGTCTGGCCATTTTCAGCGCTGGCCTCTCAGTTCCCTTCCTCTTCCCCATGCACACAGCACTTAGAAGTTGCTGCTTTTGCACCCCTTCCTAGCCTGCGTGATTGGCAGGACAGTCTGTGTGAGTTGGGTAGGGAGAATTCAACAACCATTATACAGGCAGGGAGACGAAACGAAAGGCTCAGGAAAGCCAAGGAGCTTGCCAACACGCATGTCAATTTTAAGAAAACAGCCAAGCTCAAACCCAGCTCATCTGGAAAAACCAGCCTTCATTTCACTGCCTGAAGCCGGCTACAACCTGCCCTGTCTACCCAAGGAGCTTTCCTTAAAATGCCAATCCCCAAGTACCCTTCATGGCAAACATCTGCTCACACAGATGTTCCAGGAGGTCTTTGGCTAAAGTCCCCTTCCTAGTTGCAAGGAACTTTTTGAAAATCATATTTCCTGAGGTATAATCCACATGCAGTGTAAGCAACCTGTTTAAGGTTACCAACTATTTGTTGAATTTTGAAAACAAAAATGTATACAGCTGTGATGCCACCACCACAATCAGGATTATAGCACGTCCATCACCCCAAATGCTCCTCCATGCACCCCTAGCTTGCCATCTGTAACAGCCCCTGGCAACCACTGATCTGTCTGTCACGATCATTTTGCCTCTTTCCTAAGATTTCAAACAAGTAGAATCATTCCACGCGCTTCCCTCCACAGCTGGCTTCTTTGATTTAGCATCCTGCATTTGAAATTGAGCCTTTTTGTTGCGTGTTTGGTTAAATGGTTTCTTTTCATGGCGGGGCTGTGGTCCACAGGATGGATCTTCCATCGAACCATTGCTCCTCCTTGGTTGTGCATATCTGTGTAGTTGACAGTCTGAGGTCACTCCAGGGAACACGGACATGCAAGGATTGGTGTTAGCGTTTGTGGAACTTATCTCAGATGAACACTGAGGACTGCAGTTGCCGGGTTACATGGTAAATAAAATGCATATCTGCTTTGTAACAATTCAACAGATTTCTACACCAGCCACCAGGAACGCATGACAGTTCTGGTTGCTTTGTGTCTTTGTCAACACTTGGTATTGTCAGCCTTCCTAACTTCACCTTCTTGTGTGAGTGTGTAGAGTTGTGTCTCACTGAGATTAAGTTTGCTGAAAGGTTAGTGGTGCTGAACAAATGTTCGTTTTCTTACTTCACACCCATGTACGTTTTCTGTGAAGGGCCATTATAAATAGTTCCACATTTAAGTTGTCTTCCATTTGAACTCTGTCAGTTCTTTATATATTATTTTGCATACATGCCCTTCTCAGATTAATTTCTGTGCATATACAAATATTGATATAGGTATGTTTATATGTGTGTGTGTGTGTGTGTGTGTGTGTGTGTGTGTGTGTGTGTGTTTATTTATTACTGTTGTTTTTATTTTGTGTGGATCCCAGGGCCTCATGAATGACAGGCAAGGATTTTACCTATGAGCCACACCCCCAGCCCCTCACTGTGGATTCTAGACAAGAGCTCTACCACTGAGCCATACCCTCAGCTCCTCACTGTAGATTCTAGATAAGTCCTCTACCACTGAGTCATGCCCCCAGCCCATCACTGTGGACTCTAGACAAGTGCTCTACCTCTGAGCCACAACCCCAGTCCCTCACTGTGGATTCTATAAAAGTGCTCTACCACTGAGCCATACCCCCAGCCCCTCACTGTGTGTTCTAGACAAGGGCTCTACCCCTGAGCCACAACCCCAGCCCCTCACTGTGGATCCTAAAGAAGGGCTCTACCTCTGAGCCACGCCCGCAACCCCTCACTGTGGATTCTAGACAAGTGCTCTACCTCTGAGCCACGCCCCCAGCCCCTCACTGGATCTAGACAAGTGCTCTACCTCTGAGCCACGCCCCCAGCCCCTCACTGTGGATCTAGACAAGTGCTCTACCTCTCATGTCCCCAGCCCCACACTGTGGATTCTAGACAAGTGCTCTACCTCTGAGCCACGCCCCCAGCCCCTCACTGTGGATTCTAGATAAGTGCTCTACCTGTGAGCCACGCCCCCAGCCCCTCACTGTGAATTCTAGACAAGTGATCTACTGCTGCGTCTACACCCCCTATTTTTCAGGTAGAGTTCTCAAACATTATGGCTTAGTTTGTAGATTATTTAAATTCTATAACTATTTCTTTCAAACAGTAACAGCTTTAGCGTGTTAAATCCTGTTTATAAGCTTTTTTCTTTTAAGGTTTTGGTTAGTTATCGTGTATCTAAGAAATGTTTGCCCAGTTCAAGGGCGTGAGATTTTCCTCTCTACTTTCTTCTAGCAGTATTCATTTTTGTGTATAGTGTAAGGTGATAAAGGGAGTTACTGTTGCCCATCTAAACTGTTTCAGCATGGCTCATTGTAGACATTCCTCTCTTCCAAAAACCCTGGTGGTTTTGCCAAAACTCAATTCTCCATGTGAGATCTTTCCACTCTCAGACTTCCCTCCTACCATCTGACCTGTCTCTCTCTGAATTGTGCAGATAATTAGATCATCTTCAGTTCTGTGGCTTCTGAGCAGAGCTTAACATGAGGTATTTTAAGTCCTCTGACATTGTTTTTTTTCCCAATATTGTTTTATATGGCATTTGCACTTCAATATCAATTTTAGACTCAGCCTGTCAAAAATCCTGAGGGATTGTGATTGAAATTTCAGTCTATAAATTAATTTTAGGCCAAATTAAATACTAATATTAATGAGGTTTTAGTTCTTAAGCACAAAATAGCTCTCAATGTATATGTCTTTTCTACTTTACTTCAGCAGTAATTTGTAATTATCATTAAGTAATACACATTATGCATTTATCCTTAACTAATATTTTGATACCATTATAATTTTTTGATATGATTAAGATGGAGTTTTATGAGATGGGATCTCATGTGACTGGCTTAGAATTCATTGTTCATCTCAGCCTGACCTTGAAATTGTGATCCTCCTGCCTCCCCCTCCCATATCTTGGAATTAAGGAGTGTCTCACCATGTTTAGCTACTAAATTTATTTATTTATTTATTTATTTATTTATTTATTTATTTATTTATTTATTTTTTAGAGAGAGAGAGAATGCGCATTCCAGGGCCTCTAGCCACTGCAAAGGAACTCTGGATGCATGTGCCACCTTGTGCATCTGGTTTACGTGGGTCCTAGGAAATTGAACCTGGGTCCTTTGGCTTTGCAGGCAAGTGCCTTAACTACCAAGTCCCCTTTCCAGCACCTATTTAAAGTTTTTGATGTTTTAAAAACTTTATAAGGCCTTATTGTATATGTTTGTTTCCTGCCACACCGATAAACCCACCTAGTGTCTATTTGATTTTTGCATATTATTTGAATTTCTCATAAATTGTCATACTTGTTTGCCATGTATGTATTTATACATGCATGTAAGTATGAGTGTATAAGTGAATGGATTCTGTCTTCCTATGCTGGAGGGACATCTTCTATGAGCTTAATGAAGCTGATGGATCAGACATGGTCACCTCTTTACCCAGCTGAGGGGAGGCATTAACTCTTCTTCATTAAATATGATGCCAACTGTAGTCTCTTCGTAGATACTGTTAATATAGTTGAGGAAGTTCCCCTATATGGATATATAGCTCCTCTTCATTTTAAGTTGGTGTTCAATCCAGGTAAGTTGTGCATTTCATATATAGAAAATGCACTGAATAAGCTTAACCTACCAAACACGTCAGCTTATCAACAAGACACAGGGCAAAGCATCAGCTTTTTACCCAGAGAGAGAGGGGGGGGGCAGAGGAGAAAGGAGATGCAGAGCAACTCCCTTTATGACCTTACACACTATACTGCTGTCTCAGAATAGCCGGACTCCTACCTAGCATTGCTGGAGGGTGGCCTACAGCATGCCCCTGGGGCCTGGAAAAAGATTTAAATTCAAAATTCCTAGTACAATTTCTACTGAATCCATATCACTTTCACACAATCCTGATGTCAAGAAATCGTAAGTGGAAACACAGTAAGTCAGGCACCATCTGTATTCCTCGTTTGCTACGAGCTCTTATCATGAACTGCTGCTGAATTTTGTCCAATGCTTTTTCTGTATCTATTAAGATGATCACAATTAGTTCTGCAGGCACACGATGCATATTCCTGAAAAGCAGCATGCTATTTTAAATCTAGCAAGAAAAATCCCTCGTGCTTATGGAAGAGTTGAGGTGAGATAGCACAGTAATCAAAAACTATCAGTGACACCCAGTCGCAAACCTGATGGAAATGGTAGCTGCGTGCTTTGTTCATTGCATGGGTAGGAAATGTTACACTGAATGTGACATTGACTTATCTTGAGAAAGACCTGAAGCTGGTTTACCGAAGTGGGTATCAGGAAGACTGCAACTCACAAACTGAAGTGGATTTGGGGAAGAAGGTTTTCGTAAATAAGATGATGAGAACGTGTGTGGCTGTGTTAGCACGTGGTCCGCTGTCGCTAGGGGTGGTTGAGATCTGTCACCTGGGCTGCCTGAAGGCTCACCACAGCCGGGCTCGGAGCTCAGCGTTTGCGCTGTCGTCACACACAAAACTGAGCACAGCCAAACACAAAATCCACAGCGTCCAAGTGTGTCCATTGTGTTGAAAAAAATGCACATTTGGAAATAAGTGTTACAGACGCACACGTGCATGTGCGCGCACACACATACACATGTTCTTTATTTTAGTTTGCTAATAGGGGTGAATTGCATTCATTAACTTTTGAGCATTAAACCATTCTTTCAGGGGGGGTGGCATTAAGTCAGGATATGTTATATTTGTGTTTTGTTGAGTTGGATTTGCTGAATATTTTATTGTTTTTCTTGTGAGATAGGGTCTCACTACATAGCCCAAGCTGGCCTCCAACTCTCTCCATCCTCCTCCCTCAGCTTTCTAAGGGTTGGGATTACAGGATGTGGTGGTTTGAATGTAAATGGACCCATAGCTTGAGGCCGTTTTGTTTAAGACTGAGCTTCCTACTTAAATCTCCACCAGACAGAGAACCCTGCTGGAGGGGGTGTGTCTGTATGTGCAAATGTATGAAGGGTGTGTTTGTGTGTGTGTGTGGTGTGTGTGGGGGTATGCAAGCAGGGGGGTCAGAGTGCTCTGTCCCCACCTTCCATGTAGTTTGAGACAGTGTCTCTCTTGTTTGTCTCTGTGAACGTCAGACTACCTGGCCTGGGAGCTTCAGGATTTGACTGACTCTGCCTCCCATTGCCATAGGCATGTTAGTAGTACAGATGTGTGTGTCATTGCCTTGGCTTTCAATGAGCTCTGGGGACCTACACTCCAGCTGTCAGGCTGCCACAGCAAATGCCCAGCAACCACAGAGCCATCTCCTCAGCCCACCATCTATCCAGATAGATAGATAGATAGATAGATAGATAGATAGATAGATAGATAGACAGACAGACAGACAGACAGGGAGAGAATGGGTGTGCCAAGGCCTCTTGCCACTGTAAATGAACTCCAGATGCATGCACCACTTTATGCATCTAGTTTTACATGAGTACTGAGGAGTGGAACCCTGGTTATTAGGCTTTGCAGGCAAGTGCCTTAACCATTGAGCCATCTCTCCAGCCCTCCATCTTTCTTTCTTTCTTTTTTGGTTTTTCGAGGTAGGGTCTCACTCTGGCTCAGGCTGACCTGGAATTCACTATGTAGTCTCAGGGTGGCCTCGAACTCTCGGAGATCCTCCTACCTCTGCCTCCCAAGTGCTGGGATTAAAGGCGTGCGCCACCACGCCCGGCTCCTCTCCGTCTTTCTTTTGATGAGTGCTTATGTGATTACAGTTTCATCCTTTCAACTGTTTACAAAGAATTATCCTGGAATAATTTTAGGTTTATAGAAGACTTGAAAATACATGACTAAGATTGCCAATATAGCCTTCACTCCACATATATATGTCCAAATTTGTCAAGTTTAATAAAAGAACATCAATATGTTATCATCAAGTAAACCTCTGGCCTCATTCTAATCTCCCCAGGTTTTCCATTAATGCACTTTTCTGTTGCAGAATACAATCTAAAAGTCAATTTTTTTTTTTTTTTATGTTTAGTGGTCACATGTCCTTATTCTCCTCGAATCTGTTCTGATGTCTTGGCATTTCCTGCCTGCTTGTTGTCATTGCCACCTCACTTGCAAGGGTACTAGTCAGGTGTGTGTAGACTGCTCCTCCATTTGGGTTTGTCACATTTATACTGGATGCTTGAAGTAAAGGGCCCTTCTCATATCATAGAAAGGGGAAGATTTTATTATTTATATATAATAAAGTTATATATAATATATTATATATTGTTTATATATAATAAAAATAAAATATTTAAATGTAATAAAGTTTTATATATATATAATAAAATTATATATATAATAAAATCATATATATATATATATATATATATATAGTGACATTACTGGAGATATTATCAATCAATTGGTCAGATTTCTGACAGATTTTTTTCCACTGGAAATGTATTATTTTTTTTTCCTTGCTATATTCTGTTTACTAAATGTAAGTCAGCAAGTCTTGATTTCAAAGAAGGGAAATGAGTTGCAATTCTTTAAAAAAAGGTGAAGGAATATTTACATAGACCTATGCAATAATTCTTAGGCATTATACAAATATATATGTTAAATCTTTATAGAAAATGATCACAAAGTTTGTCCCTTTGCTCTGCACCTTGCTATGTGACTTGTTTGGCTATTAAGTATGTAAAGTAATCCCAAGACGATCTCTGGGGTGAACAGGTATCTTATCTGGGGTCCGCTATTTAGACACTGTGATCTTTGTTTTCACTTAAGAGACCGCCGTTTCTTTTCCTTCTCCTTTTCCTTCTCTTTTCTTCCTTTCCCTTATCTTCAGTGTCATACATCTATCGTAGGGATAGAATTATTTCCCACGGTATGAATTCTATCTCGGAATCTTTCAATATTAAGTTGACCTGAACATACATATTGCAAAGTTTGTTCACAGTTCTATGGAGTTCCACAAGAGCCATAAAGCCCATGTATTTATTCCCCTGGTGCTGCACAGAACAAATGCATCTGCCTCTCATGAATTCCTACATAGTCAAACACAATTCCTGGCAAATACAGATCTGTTTAATGTCCAAAATTTTTTAATTTTCCATAATATAAATGGAGTCATAAAACATATAGCCTTTTGGTCTGCTTTTTTCATTTTTCAAATGCATTTAAAATTTCCCATGTTGTGTAAATCAATCGCTCATTTATTTTTATTGCTGAATGGGGTGATTTTATTGAGCAGTTCCAGCACAGTTTGTCAGTTATTCACCTGTTAAAGAGCACCTCAGCATCCTTTCATTTTTACCTTCACTTTGCTTTATTTGTAAAGCACACAGATTTTAGACAATATAATTTTTTAAGTGAGAATGTTTGGGCCAGTTATATTTAGTGTGACTTTGAATATAGTTAAGTTTACCAACTTGGTACTTGTTTTTATTTGTCTTGCCTGTTTTTCTCATCTTCTTTTGGATTAATTGTATTTTTTATGACTCTACTTTGTCATTCCTAACTGTTTTTTTTTAAGTGGGTTGTGGGTTGGTCAATGGTTTATACTACATATATTTAAATTTACTTTCAAATAATATTATGTCATGCCCTACCCATATTTTCAGTGAATTACGTAGCACTGTTCTTGTATTACTTCTCTTAAGTTTTCCATTGTTCCCATATGTGATTTTTTTAATACATTTATTTATTTATTTGACAGAGAAATAGTGGTGGAGAGAGAGAGAACTGGTACGTCAGGGCCTCCAGCCACTGCAAACGAACTCCAGATGCGTGCGCCACCTTGTGCATCTGGCTTATCTGGGTCCTGGGAAATTGAACCTGGGGCCTTAGTTCCACTGCTTGCTGGCTGTGCGTTCTCCATACAGGGGGCTTTAAATGTCTGTTCCTCACTGCCAGTAAAACCTCTCTGTAGAGTGACAGGTGTGCCACAAACAACAAGTGAAGTAAGTTCTGAGGTGCACGACCTGAGACAGCTGGCACGATCAAGACCAGGTGGACAGTCTCCCTGCTATGCCAAACACCAGGTACAGTTCTCCGGAATGTCAAACTAAACATGAGCAGACCCCCAGGTCTGAGCACACCCCATCACTTCCTTCTCACGGCCTAACTTCTCCTGACACCAGGAGATGACAGGCAATATCAAAGTGAGCCACAGTGCCACTTAGGAGAACCCCATTTGTGTTGACAGGTGGAATGAATATTTTTCTAATAAAGAAATTTCACTAAATTTACATTTATAAATTGATTCTACTTTATGTGGTCTAAAATCACAAGATTAGACGACTAGGAAAACTTGATTCTTCAAACCCCAAGTGCTAAACTTGAGGGGCTTCTGTCTACAGGCTCCAAGTAGAACTTGTAACTGCAGGTCCAGAGCAGAAATAGAACAGCAGAAAGGAGACAAAGAAACAAAGCCTCTTTGGGTGGCACACACCTTTAATCCCAATACTTGGAAGATGCAGGAGGATGGCCATAAGTTTTAGGCCAGCCTGGGAATACAGAGTAGATTCCAGGTCAGTGTGGGCTAGAATGAGACCCTGACTCAAAAAAGAAAGAAAGAAAGAAAGAAAGAAAGAAAGAAAGAAAGAAAGAAAGAAAGAAAGAAAGAAAGAAAGAAAGAAAGAAAGAAAGAGAGGGAAAGAGGGAGGGAGGGAGGGAGGGAAAGAAAGAGGGAGAGAGAAAGAAGGAAGGAATGAACAAAAAGAAAGAAGCAAAGAAAGGAGTCATTCTCTGACTTGGGCTTCCAGAAGCTTGGATTGGAAAGCATGGCCGAGGCTCAGGGCACAGGTCTGGGGATGGTGATGACACAGAGCTAGGAGAGGGTGCTGTCGGGTAGGAATATTCAGAGCTGCAGTAAGGGAAGAAGAGGGTCTTTGGACCTCCTGACAATGACTTATTTCTGGCCCTTTCACCAAAGATCCTGCACAGCCCCAAATAGTTCTGTGGGAACCCTCCAAAGTCTGGAGAGAGCATGCGGGCCTGGGTCAGCCTGGATTCACACTGAGTAGATACTGGGTCCAAGGTAGGCCCAGCTGTCACAGAGGAGCACCCGTGATGGGGCAGGACCAACATCTTGGCTTCTTCACACATAGTTGTTCACAGTGCCAAAGCTGGAGGAACGAGAACAGGAACAGAGCAGCTCTGGAGGGACCTTGAAGTGACAAATGTCCTGGAAGCAGGCAGGGGTGTCACCAGGGAGAAGACAGTGGGATGTGAGCACGTCTCGATTTTTTCTGTAATCGCGCTGTGTTGAACTCCTGTAGGGTGTTTACTTACATATCACGATGCGCCCTGACTGAGACGGCACACACCTGAGTTCCCAGCTCTGTGTGATGATGCAGGATGTTGCTGAGCCCTTTACTGTCCATGGCTGCATGTCAGCAGGCAGCCCTGGCAGTCAAGAAGCCAGCAGGAGGGGGCATGGTAGAGCCCTTGTCTGGAATCCACAGTGAGGGGCTGGGAGTGTGGCTCAGAGGTAGAGCACTTGTCTAGGATCCACAGTGAGGAGCTGGGGGCGTGGCTCAGAGGTACAGCACTTGTCTAGAATCCACAGTGAGGGGCTGGGGGCGTGGCTCAGAGGTAGAGAACTTGTCTAGAATCCACAGTGAGGGCTGGGGGCGTGGCTCAGGGGTAGAGCACTTGTCTAGAATCCACAGTGAGGGGCTGGGGGCGTGGCTCAGTGGTAGAGCACTTGTCTAGAATCCACAGTGAGGGGCTGGGGGCGTGGCTCAGAGGTACAGCACTTGTCTAGAATCCACAGTGAGGGCTGGGGGCGTGGCTCAGTGGTAGAGCACTTGTCTAGAATCCACAGTGAGGGGCTGGGGGCGTGGCTCAGAGGTAGAGCCCTTGTCTGGAATCCACAGTGAGGAGCTGGGGGCGTGGCTCAGAGGTAGAGCACTTGTCTAGAATCCACAGTGAGGGGCTGGGGGCGTGGCTCAGAGGTAGAGCACTTGTCTGGAATCCACAGTGAGGAGCTGGGGGCGTGGCTCAGAGGTAGAGCACTTGTCTAGAATCCACAGTGAGGGGCTGGGGGCGTGGCTCAGAGGTAGAGCACTTGTCTAGAACCCACAGTGAGGGGCTGGGGGTGTGGCTCAGAGGTAGAGCACTTGTCTAGAATCCACAGTGAGGGGCTGGGGGCGTGGCTCAGAGGTAGAGCACTTGTCTAGAACCCACAGTGAGGGGCTGGGGGTGTGGCTCAGAGGTAGAGCACTTGTCTAGAATCCACAGTGAGGGGCTGGGGGCGTGGCTCAGAGGTAGAGCACTTGTCTAGAATCCACAGTGAGGGGCTGGGGACGTGGCTCAGAGGTAGAGCACTTGTCTAGAATCCACAATGAGGGGCTGGGGACTTGGCTCAGAGGTAGAGCACTTGTCTAGACTCCACAGTGAGGGGCTGGGTTGTGGCTGAGAGGTAGAGCCCTTGTCTGGAATCCACAGTGAGGGGCTGGGGTCGTGGCTCAGCTGGGGGCGTGGCTCAGAGGTAGAGCACTTGTCTAAGATCCACAGTGGGGGGCTGGGGAGGTGGCTCAGAGGTAGAGCACTTGTCTAGAATCCACAGTGAGGGGCTGGGGGCATGGCTCAGTGGTAGAGCACTTGTTTAGCATATTCTGTATTTCATCCCCAATATCTTCACAAACAACAACAACAGAAAGGAGCAAATGGAATCAGAGTCACTTTCTTCCATTTAGCATGCTCACAAGTAACTTCTAGTACAAGAAATTGCTTTTTGAAAAATGGTGATATTTCCTGCTCTGGCATTTCCGGTTCCCGCTGTGACAAGTCTGAACAAGACAGTGAGAAGTGCCACCCTCATGGGTCTGATGGTCCACAGCAGTGTAGTTAAGGTGATCAGCTAGTGGCCGAGGAGGCTCCCCCATCACTAGACCCCTTTAGAGACCCCAGGCAGGCTCCCCAGTCTACAAGCCTGGCTTCTCCCCACCTCTCCTGTGACTGTTGAAGTCAGTCAACTCCCAGCTGCTAGTGAAGCCCCCGTTCCTCCTCTGCCAACGTGGTCCCTTGGAAGGTGCAGAGCCCAGGTGACACAGTAGGTGTGAAGGCAGGCGGTGATCAAACAAGGCTGCCAGGTAGCTGCTTCCTCCTATTGAGATTGCTTCCTTGCGGCTACTAGCTGCTCTTGGTATCAAGACCATCTGTCCTGGCATCCCAGGCCCTGAGGATGCTGTAGCATGGTCAGGAAACAGGATTCATATGGGGGCAAAAGTGAGTGCGTCTCCGGGGAGCAGAGAGCCTAGATGGCACCACTGCCTTTGCCTTCTGGTCATCCCAAGTCACCCCGCCAATGCTCCCCTCATCTTTGGCCACTTCCCACATGGTTTGTTTGCATTTTCATTAATTCCCCTTGCCTCTCTTAAACGCACAAGTCTTTTTTTTAAGGAGATAAACAAATAGCATTAAGCGGAAGTCCCATCATTTGTCAGAAAGGAACAAACAGTAAAATAATCCAATAAACAGTGTTTATGAACTGTAAAGCAACTCAGTTTACTAAGTTGTAGTCTGAGCTGGGAGCCTTTTAGCAAAGAACTTCACAACTAGATTAAAAAAAAAAAAAAGCAATGTTGTGGGGGGCTGGAGGGATGGCTTAGTGTTTAAGTGCTTGCCTGTGAAGCCTAAGGACCCCTGTTCAAGGCTTGATTCCCCAGGACCCACGTAAGCCACATGCACAAGGTGGTGCATGCATCTGGAGTTCGTTTGCAGTAGCTGGAGGCCCTGATGCACCCATTCTCTCTCTCTCTTTTTCTCTCTCTCTCTGCCTCTTTCTGTCTCGGTCCGTTGCTCTCAAATAAATTAAAAAAAAAAAAAAAAAAAAAGGAGGAAAGTGGAATAAGCCACTATTCCATGTCATGAAAGGTGATGCGTTTGCTGTCTCATGCCTTAAGCCTTGGGTCCGCCTCTCCTGTCCTTCACCTGTTGGCTGCTCTCCAGGGTCCCTGCTTCCTGCCTCTGGGCACCTTGGTGGAACTCTTGGACTAGCTTTGTTGTTTGTTTGTTTTCTTTTACCATTTAGCTCCCTCGTGCTTTGTTGTGTCCCCGGGAGGGCTTGCTAGTGAGCAAGTCTCAGAGCTTGGAGCTCTGGTCTTCGGCTCAGAAACGACGACCGAGGGCAAGCCAGGTGCCCACCCCTGCTGGCACGCCTGCTGCACCTCTGGCCTGGCTCCTGTGGAGTGTGAAACGGGAGCAGGCTGCTTCACGTTCCCAGACTACGAAGGTGAGGCAAGAGGGTGTTCCCTCGCAGGGTTGGTAGGATTAGTTGAGTCTGTCCCATGCAGCGACCAGCTTGAAGAAGGCATACCGGTACCCCTTGATTCTGTGCCCAAGGAGTGCACTAGGAGCACCAGGCACAGCCTTTGGTCTGATGCTGCGGTGAAGGGCTGTAAGGCCACAGCCCCCGGCAGATGAGCTCTCACTCCACTGGACCAACGACAAGGAGATGGGCCTGGTATATGGGCCAGGATCTACCCAGGGCCCGTCCTCATTTGATTGATTGCCGTCAGGATGCCTAATGTCTGTATTGTTGGAGATGGTGATGTGGCCAGATTCCTGGTCGAAGGCCAGTTGGTGAAGGAACTCCTGGGGCTTGGCCTTCAACAAATGCTCTTCGGGGATTCTGCCAGGCTGCCCTCGAAACCAATGGCCGTATGACTATTAGCACGTCCCTGGGGGAACTGAGCTGCGCTGGCCGAGGCCTTGTGCTGGAGCATTACCATTCCCTGCTGGTCTCCTGCCAGGCACATGCAGCTGGCAGGCCAGCCGCACCCCACAGCCTGCCTGACTCCCAGGCTTTCAAAGTCCCGGGCACAGCCACGTGTGGTCCCCGACCTCTGCAGTTTCTTCCTCTGTTCCCTCAAGCACAGGCGTCAGCTTCTCCTCAGGGGCTTCCCGAGGCCCTTGGTGCATCTCCTTCAGACACCTCCCGTTGCATCCTGTTGACCCACGTGGTAGTCACGTCCCTCACTGCAGTGACAACAGGCCTGGCTGACAGACCCAAACTTAAAGGAAGGAAGATCTGTTTTGCACACGGGTTTGGGGGTGTCAGTCTACTGTGGCGGGGAGGGTCTGGCAGAGCAGAGCAGCTCACACCGTGGTGGAGGAGGGAATCGTAGAAGGACCCATGATAAAGCCATCAACTTCATCGGCGCTCTCATGGCCTCACTGGCAACGCTGTGAATGAGAAGGGTCCCCCGGCACCCTGTGTTTGAACAGTGGGTCCCCAGCAGGTGGCGAGACCTGAGCGGGACCTATCTAAAGGAAGTGGACTGTGGAGGTCTCTCTTCCTGTCTGTCCTTACCTCCAGACTGTGCATGCAGTGTGACCGGCGGACTCACTCTTCTGCCACAGTGCCCACCCCACTGAGACGGGCAGTGTCCTCTTGATCTGAAGCCAGAAGAAACCTTTCCTCCTTAAATTGCTTCTCCACAGGTCTTTGGTCCCTGCACGAGGAAGGACACACCCTCCTGGATACACCCGGAAGACCACCGCACTCGCCTATTTGATTATGCTCAGTGCAAGCAAGATGGCAGGCTGGGCGGGTCTGCTCCACACCGTCCATCAGGCCCCGGCTGCGCTGCTTGGGCGATCACTCCGGCTGTGTGACCACCACGTCTTTCGCTGACCTGCTACTCCTCCTGGCTCTGATCTCAAGGAAGCTTAAGGGACCAGAGGTTTGACTTCAGATGAGAGACATTTCCTCAGAACACACTGGACTCATGGTTTCCCCAACTGTGTGTCTCCTTCCTGCCTCAGGAATGAGTTTCACTGCCTCTCATTCTGGAGGGAATCTTATCGCTTGGGATTTTGTGTTCCTCATATCACTCAGGTCATTAGAGAACTCCTCCCCTCCCTTCTTCTCTCCTCCCTTCCCCTCTCCTTCCCTCCCCCCTCCCCATCCCTCCCTTTTCTTCTCTTCTCTTCTCTTCTCTTCTCTTCTCTTCTCTTCTCCTCTCTTCTCTTCCCCTCTCTACTTTCTCTCTCTCCCTCTTTCCTTCACATACAGCATAAGACCCTCTCAGTATCTTCAGAACTCCAGGATGGTTATTGACAGACACTGTGCTGAATAGAAGAGCTCTGGAACTTAACCAGGTAGAGTAACTGAGACTTTATATCCATCAATTAAAAAAAAAAAATGGAGAACAGCAAACTATTTCCCCTTTCCTCCACAACTTGAACTTCTAATTTGGGAATTCTGGTTGTTTTTTTTAATATTTTTATTTATTTATTTGTAAGCAGAGAGAAAGAGAGAGAGAGAAGAGAGAGACACACAGACAGAGAGAATGGGTGTGCCATGGTCTCCAGCTCCTGAAAATGATCTCCAGACACATGTGCCACTTGGTTCATCTGGCTTTATGTGGGTAGTAGGGAATTGAACGGGGGCCACTAGGCTTTGCAAGCAAGCACGCCAACTGCCGAGCCATCTCTCCAGCCCAAAGAATTCTTGATTTTCATAATGTACTGACCTCCCGCCAAGGCTGGGATACACAAAAATCCTCCTATCATTACTGAGAGCAGCATACCACTTCCTAGGTGTTCCTCGGGCTGCAGCCCGGCCCCTCCTGGCTGTGGTGGTGTTATCTCCCTGGGGAAGAGACAGGCCTGGTTAACAAGGTAGTCAACGTGTGCTCGTTCCCAGAGTGTAGCAGTCAGCAACAAGGGCCCCGGCGTTTACTTTGTGCTTAGCTTGATCCTTAGCATTACTTTACCAGTAAATGTTTCTGCTATGGTTTGCATTTGAAATGTACCCATAATGCTCTTTGGTTGGCGGGTAACACATTTGGGGAGGCTGCAGGATCACGAAGGCTCTGGCCTCATCCGAGGGTTAATGCATGCATGGATTTCAATGTTGATGCATGATTGCGGGCTGGTGAAATGGAGGGGTGTGGTGTGACGGGAGGAAGTAGGTCACCAGAGACGTGTCTTTGAGGGGTAGACCTAAGCCTCAGACCCATCCTCCCTGTCTCTCTGTTTTCCAGATGTCACAAGGGTGAGCAGCTTTGCTCCACCACCCATGACAGCCTGCCCCCCCACTAACCCTGAAACACAGGGCCAAGAGGCTGTGGACTGAGCCCTCTGAAACCATGAACCACAATAAATCTTCTTAAAATTGATTTCCCTAGGCATTTTGTCACAGCCATAGAAACTGACCAATGCATTTTCCCATTGTTAAGAGTGTTTTTTTTTTTTTTTATTTCTCTAGAAAAATTAGGAGACAGGGGTACACTGGACTTGCTGATCCTCAACCAAGGGCAACATTACTCCCTGGCCCTTGGGCTCCTGGGTCCTGCTTACTCTGGTTGCCAAGTACCCACACCATCCAATAGGTCTGTGGCCTGCTTTATAAGACTCCAGAAACATTCCAAGTTGGAGGTCATGCCTCCATAATCAAGCATGGCTCAGGGTTGGGCAGATCCACATTACTTTAAGGCTTGTATTTTATTTTGAAAGAAATATGTTTTCCATTTCCTTATGCAACATCGTGCAATGTTTCCAATACTGTCCCCCCCCCCCAAACACATGGTGAAGTTTAATCCTCACTGTGACATAATAAGAGGTGGGGGCTAGGTGGGACCAGATGGACTCTTCAAAGTAATGAGGTCACGAACGATCTGTCCTCAAGAATGGAGTAATCCATTCACAGATTCATGACTAATGGGCTATTGTGAGGGTGACTCTGTTACAAAAGCTAGCTTGGCTTCCTCTTTTAGATGTGTTCCCCTTACCATGTGATGCTCTGTAATCCCGCCCCCCAGTACTCTTCAGAGAGTCCCCACAAGCAGGATGGATCTTACCAGATACAACCACCACATATTGGATCGTAGACTTCCCAGTGGTTAGAATCATGAACCCAAATAAACACCCAGAAGTGATATTTGTTATAGCAACAGAGAAAGGACTGAGCCACATGGTTCTGTGTTTTAAGTATTCTGTCTCCTCATAGCGGGGAAAACTGTGGCCATTCTGGAAGGTATGCTTTGTATATGTTGAGGCCATCACTGCAGGGGAAACACAGGAATGTTCAAGGTTGCTATCTGATAATCTGTTTTTCTTCTGAACTGTCCAAATCATTACATTAGAGTCACTTTCTAAAGTGAAGCATAAGAGGCTCTACTTTTATTTTTATTGAGATAGGGTCTGACTGTAGCCCAGGTAGACCTGGAATTCACTCTGTGATCCAAGCCACCCTCAGACCCACAGCGATCTTTCTACCTCAGCTTTCCCAGTGCTGGGATTACAGGCATAAGCCTCTACTTTGAAATACTTCTAAGGGGTTTCTGTGGCCCTCCGGAGCTACAAACCCTTAGGCTTACCTACGCACTTGTGTGGGGAGGGGACCACACCCTGCTCCCACTTGTGGCCTGGCTGCCCCATCCCAGGAGCTCCTTTATCCAGCCTTGCCCTAGGAAACTTCCGTGGGTTATGGCCTATGAAGGGTTCCAGAGAGTTCAGACGCAAATCGATAACATGCATTACACGCGAGGGTGAGTTAACGAAGGTGCGAGAGGGTCATGCATCTTCAAACAACTTCTTGGGGACTTTAATTGTCGGGATGGCTAGGAGAAGAAGATGACCTTATGGGGCATTTTCCAGAATAGAACAGTCTATATATTAAAAGGCAGCAAATGATTCATAACTGGTTAGCGGCTGGGCCCTATGGGTCCGTGTTTCCCATGTGAATTTTTTTCTGCATTGCAAACTCTTACATTAAATTGTGATAAATGAAGAGTGGGGGCTACTCATACAAATCAATGACTCCAGTGTGTGTGTCATTAGCCTGAGAGATGCAGGCAGCGGTCAGTCCCATAAATCATGTGATGATCTGCTGTCTGCAACACGATGCAAGCAAGCAGGCGCATTAGGAAGGTTAAGGAACGAAATTAATCTGTGCGTTTTCCTCTCCCCCGTCCCGCTCCCCCATCACCTGGTCACACGGAAAGAAGTAAAATCACATGATCTGAACCCAACTAGCTCCCGAACGGTAAATTGGTCAAGTTCAGCTTCACCTTTCAACTTCCAGTTAATTATGTATTAGGGGATTAATTTATTGGGTTGGAGAACAGGAGAGACCTACCACGGCTGCTCTGCTAGGTGCCAGGGCTACTCACTGTTCCGGCTGAGCCACGGACTATCCGGGCAGCGCCCGCAGTGGGTGAGTGAGGGTTGGGTGACTGGCCACACATGTGCCTGATCCTTGCCTGACCTGAGATCAGTATGCTGAAGGAAGAGGATGCTGCCTGTCTGGATTGTAGAAGAATTCTCAGCCTGTGACATGAAGGGATGGCTGTGATGTGCGGTTGCTGGAAGGCTCTAGAAGCCTTGGTGAGAAGGGACCTTTACATAGGGCATGTGGTCAGGTTCCACTGCATGGGGCTAATGTTGCTGTAAGAGCCTTGTCCTTGCAAGAAGGCCCATTTCTCGGGCTCCACTCTTGACAGCTCACTGGCCTTAGTTCGGCCCCACACACCCCTCAGCCACTTGAGAGCAAAGACTGTTTCTCCCCCAAAACCTCCAGTGACTCGCTAGCAGTATCATTTGCAAGCCTTAAGCCACTGCAATCTCCTTCTTTGAGGTCATTCCGTTGTTATTTTCTTATTTTTAAACGAGTATTTGTTTATTTAAGTGCATTTGTGTGTGTGTGTGTGTGTGTGCACGTGTGTACATGTGTGCATGCGTGCCTGTACACATGGGGCAGTGTGGGGAGGGAGATGCCAGGGTCTCTTGCCACTGCAAATGAGTTCCCATCCAGGTTTACATGGGTGGCTAGGGAATGAGGAATTGGACCCAGGCAAGCAGGCTTTGTAAGCAAATGCCTTTAACTGCTGAGTCATCTCCCCAGCCCCAGGACCACCCCCTTTTTATGGCGTGGCCTCGGCCACCATAGGTGTAGGGTCCCAAATAGGGTTACGGGGACAAGGACTGAGGCACAGAGGCAACTCACTTTCAGGGCGTCCACCTGGTGACAGGTGGTCAGAGGAGCTTCCCAGGCAGTGGGGTGCCAGCTATACATGTGTCTTGTATGGGCACACACAGAAACAGTTGCTCGGTGGACTCCGAGCCTTCGCAAGGCCGGTCCTTGCCTGCTTTGAGCTGTAAAAGGGGAGCCTTCAGGAACATGTTTCTGTTTGGAATGAGAACCCAGGGCTACTGAAAGAATTTGCCACTGGCCCTGTGCTGATGAAAGATTCACAGTGGCCCAGCGTGGGAGCAGGTCATGCATCCTCACCCGTGTGTGCAGGACATCACAGCACACAGAATGCTTTCTGATGCTTAGGTAACATCGTCTAACCTTCCCTCTGCCCATAAGCTGTGTTGCAGTTCCATTCACACTGCTGGCAGAAAACACCTGACCAAGAGCAGCTTGTGGGGGGAAAAAGGTTTATAGACTCAAGCAGAAGCTGCGTGACGGCAGGGGAAAACAATGGTATGAGCAGAGGGTGGACATCACCTCCAGACCAACGTCAGATAGACAATAGCAACAGAAGAGAAACAACAGAAGAGCAAAGCACTAACCAGGGGACACTGGCTAGAACACCCATAAGCCCGCCCCCAACAATACACTGCTCCTGGGAGGCGTTTGTTCCTAAATTTCCATCAGCTAAGAACCTAGTGTTCAGAACACCTAAGTTTATGGGAGACACCTGAATCAAACCACCACATTCTGACCCGGGACCCCATAAACTAATAACCATACATGATGTAAAATGCAATGCATCCATCCAACTTTAAAAGTCCCTAGAGTTTTTATCAATCCCAATGACATTCAAACATCCCCAGTCCAAGGACTTTTACCAGAGCCATAATACCTAAAAACCCATAATGACACAGAATAAACATTCATATTGCCAAAGATAGCATTGGGCATAACAAAAAATATTCAACTAATACAAGATTTAAACAGGGCAAGCATTAAACTCTGTAGCTCCAAGTCCAACAACTCCAGTCAGTGACAAGTCTCCAAGTCCCATAATTCTAACCAGTAGTGACAAGTCTCTGAAATTCCAATTCTGCCCCTCCAGCTAGGCTACTCACAGTCCCAGAAAACTTCACCTGGTGCTGGCAGCTGTCCTTGGCAGCCATCCCATAGTCCTGGCATCTCTATTGTGTCTCCATTGCAACTGAGGGTTCATCCTCATGGCTCCACTGGGTCTCCACACAAGTAATCCAATAAGTCTGCTTCACACTGCCCATGGCAGTTTCCAAAATACAAAACTGTATTGCAAATTCAATGACTCTCTTTCCTGCATTTGTTATAGTCCATAATACCAGGTGGGCTTCTAACTTGTTAATCCGGGTGGGGAAATAAAGAAGACTGAAGAACAGGATACTCCTTGAGCACTCAGGCCCCTTCAAGAGAGTCTGCATTCTTCCTGTTGTCCCAATGCAGGCCAGCTGGCCCAGTCTCAAAGGCTGTAACCTTTCATACAATGCAGCTGAACAGGCAACAGTTTTCACCCAAAGACTTCATTTCTTCTGTGACGTATTCCTCTGTTCACAACAGTCCATTTCTACACAATGCAACTCTGCACAAGTTCTCAAGATAAAGGCATAACAGCAAGATTTTCACACAGACTGCTTCCAGCCCAGCCCAGGCAAAGCTCTTTCTCACCCTCATAAACCAAACCTCATAGTCCATAGTTCTTACTGCATTCAGGTCTTTCAACACTGACCAGAATAGTCCATCAAGTTGTACTTGCAGTTCTGCAAGGCATCTCTTAGGCCAGGATTTCAAATTCTTCCACATTCCCTTCCTCAAAAAATCAGCTCCTAAAGGCCAAAAGCCACACAGTCAAGTTTCTAGCAGAAATAGTCCCACTTCTCAGTACCAATTTTATGGTTTCAGTCAGGTTCACATTGTTTGCAGAAACACCAGACCAAGAGCAGCTGTTTTTTTTTTTTTTGGTGGGGGGGGAGGGTTTATTTTGGCTTACAGACTCAAGGAGAGGTTCCATGATGGCACGGGAAAATGATGTCATGAGCAGAGCGTGGACATCACCTCCTGAGCAACATCAGGTGGACAATAGGAGAGTGTGTGGAACACTGGCAAAGGGGCACTGGCTGCAACACCCATAAGCCCACCCCCAACAATACACCGCCCCCAGGAAACTTAATTCCCAGATTTCCATCAGCTGGGAACCAAGCATTGAGAACACTTAAATCTACGGAGAACACCTGCATCAAAGCACCACAAGCTCGGTTCAGGAATTCTGAGATTCAGAGAGTTTAAAGATTTTGCCTGAGCTCAGGTGGCTAGCTCTGTTGTCATGCGAACAAGGTGCTCAGTTTCAGAAGGACAGGGCTTCATACAGGTTCCCACTATTTTCCCTCCAGGTGGAAGCTTATCAGAGACCCTGTGCTCTTGGAACTCCGTGTATGCAGCCCATATCTGTCTACCACGCTGTACCTAGTTATACAAATTATTCAAACCAATATATCAAAATGAAGAGCTATCACAGAAGTAGGGATTTAAGCTTTTCCTGAACCCTTGGAGGCTGGGTCCTGGGCTGACATTTTGGGTGGTGATTCTGGGCTGGGTAGGCATGTGGGGTCTTCTAGCTGAGATACCAGTCTCATCACAGCCGGCACCCACCCATGGACACCTCGCTGTTCGTGTCCAACAACTCCATGACCTGCCTCTGCCTTTCCCTTAACCAGTCTTATGGCTGCCCCTCTACCCAGAATCCCCACCATCTCTGTCATACAAAGCTCATTGCTCCTCTCTGTGCCCAAGGCTTGTTTGGCCATCACCTCTAAGGGCTTCTGCAGGTCCTCTACTGACCTGTGTGGGCTCTTTCTTCCTTAACTTTGGCCACCATATTGGCTGGTGAACACATAAAAACATCAGAGCCCAACACGCTGAACAGATCTGAAACTGACCTTCTTGTTTCCATTAATGACATTAAACCCAAAAGATGTGTGTCACCACCCTGTCCAGGGGGTCTTCCTGACTCCTCCCAGCCCCAGGTTCATCTTGATTACCTTGTCATTGAAAAGCTTCCTGCATTTGCTCTTCATTTTTATTCTTTTGTGGAAAAATAAAGTTGGGAGAAAAGTCAAATAACTTCAAATAACCAAGTCTCCTACATTCAGATTCAACAGCTGATTTGGATATACTTGTAAGAGCTTCCCTCCTCTCCCTCCCTCTCTCTCAAATCCTTCCCTCCCATCCTCTCATTCCCTGTCTTTTCTTTCTCCCTTTATCTCACATTCTTTCTTCTTATTTTTTTCCTTGTTTATTTTGTGGGTATAGGGAGTGAGCCTAGGTCCTGCATGTGTGTCAACCACTCTCCCACCTAGCCACACCCCCAGCCCCTCACTGTGGATGCTAGACAAGTGCTCTACCTCTGAGCCATGCCCCCAGCCCCTCACTGTGGATTCTAGACAAGTGCTCTACCTCTGAGCCAAGCCCCCAGCCCCTCACTGTGGATCCTAGACAAGTGCTCTACCTCTGAGTCACACCCCCAGCCCCTCACTGTGGATCCTAGACAAGTGCTCTACCTCTGAGCCACGCCCCCAGCCCCTCACTGTGGATTCTAGACAAGTGCTCTACCTCTGAGCCACGCCCCCAGCCCCTCACTGTGGATCTAGACAAGTGCTCTACCTCTGAGCCACGCCCCCAGCCCTCACTGTGGATCCTAGACAAGTGCTCTACCTCTGAGCCACGCCCCAGCCCCTCACTGTGGGTTCTAGACAAGTGCTCTACCTCTGAGCCACGCCCCCAGCCCCTCACTGTGGATTCTAGACAAGTGCTCTACCTCTGAGCCACGCCCCCAGCCCCTCACTGTGGATCTAGACAAGTGCTCTACCTCCGAGCCATACCTCATCCCTTCTACACCTCTTCTGGGGCCCCTCTACTGTCTCTGTTTCAGTTGGCCACTCCTAATGCACATCTCTTAATCCACGTTTACACACGCACACACCTCGCAATGATGATGGGCCAGCGTCTCCTTCTATGCTAGTTTCCGTCATTTCTGTTCTCTTGAGGCGTACAGCCAGCCTGACAAGATGGCATTCGAGGGCAACACCACTGCACTTTCTCACTTCCCTTTTGATGGACAGCTCCATCGTTTCTGACCTCACTGTCACCAGCCATGAAGATCTGGGCTGTACACTGGTTCTCTGATGTGTCATGAGGCATACTGACCCCTTCCAGGTGGGGTGCTGTGAGTACTACCAAGGTGCTCACCGTGTTCCCCAGCCAGTCCTTTGGTATTTTCTCCTGAAATACCCCATTGTGTCTTTCTCTCTGTCCCCCAGGGAGGCTGATGCACATTGGGCTCATAGGCCCCCTTCAGCTATGTCCCCACACAGAAGCCCCAGGGAGCCCCAGCCCACAGCTGGATCATCTCAGGCCCATTAAACCTCTCACTTTGTATTTCCTAATTCCTTTAAGAAATCCCAAACCTGTCTCCTTGGATAGAAATAAAATAAATGTAATATCTATTGCCATCGCTTAAACACAAATTATAGTATTTTTATTAAATACTCTGTTGTCAAATGCTTGACATTCCTCATAATAGATAAAAGGCAACTAAAACTAGTTATTTTCTGTTACCTTAGAGGCTTGCAATGTAGTTTGTATTGTATTTACTTGTTA